>NC_091066.1:70056320-70358138 GCF_000393655.2 Nicotiana sylvestris
GATGATTCAGATTTGCTTGTGCACCAGGTGCAAAGAGAATGGGCTACCAAGAATTCCAAGATATTTCCATATCTGCACCATATGCATGAATTGAAAAGGAGGTTCACAAAGATAGAATTCTGACATGTGCCCAGAATTCAGAATGAGTTCGTCGATGCATTAGCCACTTTGTCATCAATGATACAGCATCCAGATAAGAACTATATTGATCCCATCCTGGTGAGGATTCATAATCAGCCGACATATTTTTCTCATGTCGAGGAAGAAGCTGATGAAAAACCTTGGTTCCATGATATCAAGGAGTACCTATTAAAAGGAGAATACCCGGAGCATGCAAATCACATTAAAAAACGCACGCTCCGGAGATTGTCAAATCACTTCTTCCATAGCGGAGGAAACTTGTACAGAAGAACTCCGGATTTGGGTTTGCTAAGGTGTGTCGACGCAAAAAAAACTTCTAAGCTACTTGAGGATGTGCATGCTGGGACATGTGGCCCTTACATGAATGGTTTCGTTCTGGCCAAGAAGATACTCAGGGCAGGTTACTTTTAGATGACCATGGAGATGGATTGTATTCAGTATGTCCACAAATGCTTTCAATGTCAAGTGCATGCCGACATGATAAAAATGCCACCAACGAGCTCAATGCAACAAGCTCACCTTGGCCATTCGCCGCTTGGGGAATGGATGTTATTGGTCCAATCGAGCCCACTGCTTCGAATGGATTCCGGTTTATTCTAGTAGCCATTGACTAATTCACAAAATGGGTAGAAGCTGCATCTTACAAAGCTGTAACCAAGAAGGTCGTCGCAGATTTTGTCAAGGATCGTATCGTTTGCTGATTCGGGGTTCCTGAGTCCATTATTACTGACAATGCCGCCAACCTCAACAATGATCTGATGAAGGCTATATGTGAAGCTTTCAAAATCAAGAACAAGAATTCCACAGCCTACAGACCTCAGATGAATGGAGCCGTAGAAGCCGCCAACAAAAACATTAAGAAGATACTAAGGAAAATGGTAGAAAATCACAAGTAGTGGCATGAAAAGTTACCCTTTGCTTTGTTAGGGTACCGCACCACAGTTTGCACATCAATCGAGGCAACCCCCTACATGTTGGTTTATGGTACTGAGGCTGTCATCCTAGCCGAGGTAGAGATTCCTTCTTTAAGAGTCATACAAGAAGCAGAACTCAGCGATGCGTAATGGGTAAGAAGACGCTATGAACAATTGGCCCTTATCGATGGAAAGAGGATGAACGCAGTATGTCATGGCCAACTCTATCAAAACATATTGTACAGAGCTTTCAACAAATGGGTCAAACCAAGGCAGTTCGCACCAGGACAGGTGGTATTGAAGAAGATTTTTCCACACCAAGATGAAGCCAAAGGGAAATTCTCTCCCAACTGGCAAGGCCCGTATATGGTTCACAAAGTACTAACAGGAGGAGCACTCATACTGGCAGAGATGGATGGAGAGATTTGGCCAAAACCGGTTAATTCAGACGCAGCCAAGAGATACTATGCCTAGATTACTTCACATTTTGTTTCCTGATATAATTGAACTACGCTTGACCTGATTCCCATTTAAGAGGGGATACATAGGCAGCCTTATGGGTTCGGTCATATCATAATAAATTTTTCATTTCCCCCAAAGTCAGAAACTGGGGCAGAATTTTAAAGAGGGTCGTCAAAATTCCAAAGCAAGTCCATCCAACGCCATCACATGTCCAGAAGCCAGTAATCAGTCAAGAACTGGGGCAGAATTTTGAGAAGGATTCTCAAAATTCAGAAGAAAATTCAGTGAGGTCCGCCATTCGCAAATGGTTACAAAACATCTACCAAACTGGGGCAGAATTTTGAGGAGGACCCTTAAAATTCCAACATAAAAGAGTTGCAATGCCTTTGACATGTGTTACAGCCGCTAGTTCATCAAAGTTACTTGATATATCAAAAACGATCCTACTTTTATCAATGAATGCATATTTTTCGAAGATTCTATTTTTTAATAGTCAGTTGCTACCTAGGGGAACTCGAAAGGGGCTTCTAGAGCGGTGCAAAGCAAGACCGGCAGACGAAGCAAGAACCAACCTCCCCTCATGAAACTTACAATTTTTCTTTTAGCGCAGGCATATTTTGACGATAGTTTTCAGATTCACCATCCATCCGGCCATTAGACGCTAAACTTATCCTACCTAAGATATAATCTACCCTTATCTGCTATTTCCTTTTCGCATGAGTCTAATCCTTGACTCCACATTTTGCATGAGTCTAATCCTTGACTCCATATTTGCATGAGTCTAAGCCTTGACTCCATATTTGCATGAATCTAATCCTTGACTCCATATTTGCATGGGGACTAAGCCCTGTCCCGCATTTTGCATGAGGCTAAGCCCTGCCTCCATATTTGCATAAGGCTAAGCCTTGCCTTTCATTAGCATGTGACTAAGCCCCGTCCCGCATCTTGCATGAGGTTAAGCTCTACCTCCATATTTGACTTCTCTTTGCATGGGACTACGCTCTATCTCCAAATCCTGCATGAGTCTAAGCCCTGACTCCATATTTTGCATGAGTCTAATCCTTGACTCCATATTTGCATGAGTCTACGCCCTGACTCCATATTTGCACGAGTCTAATCCTTGACTCCATATTTGCATGGGGACTAAGCCCTGTCCCGCATTTTGCATGAGGCTAAGCCCTACCTCTATATCTGTATAAGGCTAAGCCTTGCCTTTCATTTGCATGGGACTAAGCCCTGTCCCGCATTTTGCATGAGGTTAAGCTCTACCTCGATATTCGCCTTCTCTTTGCATGAGACTAAGCTCTGTCTCCATTTCTGCATGAGTCTAATCCCTAACTCCATATTTATTTAAGGATAATCCTTGCCTCCTCATTTACATCATAATAACCCTTGCCTCCCCCACTTTCGCGGGACTAAACACTATCCCTCTTTGCACCAATGTTGCTCTATTTTCTACTATTATTTACTTGCTTTTCAATCGGGCTAAGCTCTGCCCTCCATTTCGCAAGACTAAACCTTATCTTGTTACATCATATTATTGCATATCATGGGCTGAAACATCGCCAATCTGTCCAAGGGCGTCATAGTCTAAAGGCACCATCCTCATAGCCTGAAGACACCATGCCATGGCCTGAGGATTTCAAAAATTTGCATATCATTATTCAAAGACGTCATGATTCGGAGGCACCATTTTCATGGACCAAGAACATTAATTCATGGCCTGCGAATCCCTCATTAAACAATTCATGGCCCAGGGCATCATGGTCTAAGGAAGTCATCTTTTACCGTCCGAAGACAACCTTCATTGTCCAAAGGGAATTTGCATCATGTTTAAATTTTCGCAAATACGTTTGTAGCATCTTTTATCTGTAGGTAACTAGTAAGCAACCGCTATCCTAGCAGGAGCAATCTCGTTCCATTTCCCTCCAACCGTCCCGAGCCTTAAACGCTCACTGTAGCCGCTTCCACATCTCGTGTCCATTCTTACAAAATTTCATCAGCATACTCCGCAGGTGAATCCAGAACTACACATGGCCTGATTCCTATAAAACCAGGGATATGTAGGCAACTCAAAAACCGGAGCTCGGCCTCTGTCTTTCAAAACATCTCGTCCGGTCAAAATTGGTCATCATTTTTTTACCCGAAAACTCTTTCATCTTTCCCGAGTAAAGCGGGTAGCTGTTGATACTCAATTTTTCCCTATATATTTTAAATATGCATAAATACCTTTAAAATAGCATATATATGCATATATATACATGCCCCAGGTTTTTATTATTTTTTCCATAATTTTAAGGGTTTAAATTGATTTGTTTTCTTCCTTTTTATCCATAAAATCCCCAATAATTATTTTCAAAATTATTGTTTTGATAATTAATCTATTTAATTTCTATATTTATGCCAAAATATGGCTAATGTAATTTTTATGTATTTTTACAATTACATTTGGTATTTTTAAAGCTAAATTGCATATAATTGCAATGTTAGCCCATTTTGAGATATAATTATGTCTTATATGCATAAAATTGGTTCTTGTATTTTTAAATTATTAATTATGTATATTAAATCATTTTGGCATCTTAAATTATTTTCCAAAAATTATCTATTATTTTTATAAATTAAATAGGAAAAAACTGGCTATTTAAATTATAGCCAATTTGGCTTTCAATTATAGCCAAATTGGACCCCAATTCTTAGCCCAATTTTACAATTAAAAAACCCATAACCCACCAACCCGTTTTAATCTTGACCGTTGATCTCCCAGATCAACGGTCCAAATAATTCCTTTCCTTTTTAATTTCCAAACGACCCCTAAACCTAATTCATTTCCCTCAATCCGCCGCCTTCAAATGCTCTCTCATCTCCACTCTTCTCTCAAACCTAACCCTAGACTCCTCTACCCCTCCGTCTCTGGTCATCTCCGACGACTATCCCTTTTAACCCAAGCCTCCAATGGGTCTCTCATCACCTTGCTCATTATCTCTAAGGCATTCGAGGATCATGGGCCATATGGATTTGGACCTAGGGTTTCTGTTTCTGTTACTTATGGGTTCTCCGGTGTGATTTTGGGCAAAATCACACCTTATATGTCACGATCGGTGAAGTTTCAACAGGTTCTTTTGATTTTTTACTTGGGTTTCTTTTTGAAACCCTAACTCTCTTCTGAATCTCTCAGATCTATGTTATTTTTATGCTTTAAGCCTATTTCCTTCTGTGATTTGCTTATTCTCGAGATTTCTTCTGAAATATCTTCTACTCTAAACCATTTTTACTCCCTTTGAAAAAATAGGGTTTTCAGAGTTCTTTCTATACCTGTTTCGCCTGATTTCTTTATGATTAAACCTTTTTCCTTGTTTATCTCGACCCATGCTAAGTTCTTACAGCTTTTTAACTCAACTCTATTAAAAAGCCCTAATTTCTTAAAGATTTTCTTTACTTGTTTCTGTGAGTTAGCATGATTTTCTTTACTTGTTTATGTGTGTTAGCTTGATTTTCTTTACTTGTCTCCGTGTATTAGCTTGATTTTCTTTACGTTGCTTTTGTGTGTTAGCATGATGTTCTCCACTTTGGTTCTGTGTGTTAGCATAACTTTCTTTTACTTTGTTTCTGTATGTTAGCCTGTTTACGTGGTTCTTGTTAATCTATTGCGGTCACCATGCTTCGAATATGTTCTGCTGAATCTCTAGCCTACTTACATCACCTTTACATGGTTGTGTTTGCTCATCTTTTGTTTCTTTCTACCTATATAATCGACCTTATTTGTTTTCTACTTCTATTCAATCATCTCTATTTATATGTTGAGGTATGCAGAATCATGACTCCCCATGATTGATTCTGATTTTCCTTAACTTTTGGTAATTAAAAGATTTTCCTTCAAAGTCCTAGAATTCTACTCGTCTGTTTGAATTAACTGATTGCATTACCTTATTTACTATGGTACTTTATTTTACTTAGTCTTTCCTTAATTGGGTCCTTCTGAATTTGGTCCTAATTGACTACTTTATGCCTACTGAATCTTGACCCTTTCCTTATTTTATCATGCACTGATTTTCCTTCCTCCCTTATATGGTACTGAATCTTCCCGTTTGGCCTTGACTCCCTTAACTCAAGGAAGTACTTCCTTGATTCTCTAGATGATTGATTCTGAGTTCTTAAACTAGTTTACTACTATGATATTTTACCTTATTCCACTACCTACTTTCAACTATAAATACTCTAAGTCTTTCACAAACAACACACATACTTGTCTTTCAAAACCCCCCTCTCTTACTTAAAATCTCTGTGTTATTCTACTACTACTAGCCGGCTGCAAGCAAAGGCTAATCATCTGTACTCCTTGGTTCTTTCATTCTGGTTACTTTTTATCTTTACTGGTATGTCCTAGTTTAATTTAAAGTCTTAACAACAACATGTTTCTCTTCTTATTTCAGTTTCTTTTATTTCTAGCCTACTTTCATTTATGGTTTTGTTGTGATGTTTGTAGTTAAGCATGCTAATATGACCCCCCCTCCCTTTAAGTTTATGTATTCCCTTTGTGTGATTCAAGCATGCCTGAACAATTGTATTCTTTTACCTACTGTGCACTTGCCACTTTGTGAATCCTAAATCCATATTCCCCTCTATGTGTTCATGACTGGTTTGTGATTATGCCAGTGTCAAACTATCTCTGAGCAGGTCCAAACCAGTCCTAATACTCCTGCTGGGGTCAGGTGTCTGCAGTCAATGTCTATGTATCCCCAAACCCCTTAACCCCTGTATGATTACTGAATTCATTTACTTACTGTATGTGGTCCTATCCTAAAATTATTGAACTATGTTTACTAAGCCAACTTCTTTTCAACAACCTCTGTTATAATTGCCTTCAAAATAGACCTTTCAGTCCAGTCTTTAATAAACTTCTTTCAAACATGTGTCCTGCACTTTCACTCTACTCCTAGTTAATAAGTTTTGCCCCCTCTAGTATGTGTACTGCCTTAGGATCCGATTGAGAACCCTTGGAACTCTGGCATACTGAGGTTGGATTTCCACACTGCACTGGTTCAATGCTTGGATATTAAGTCTAGGTGTAAGTATTGCCCGAGGTCCTTGAGACCCTTAGGGAACTTTGATGCACCTAGTCTCTGATTTATCTATGGAAATGAGGCTTGAAAGACCACTAGAGGCTTTGGGTTGTTGTTGCCTGATTGCAGGCTCTCTATAGAATAGCTTATTAATTTTCTATTTCACTAATGTAATTCATTTGTTGGCCTGTAATAACTTTTAAATAGATATTTGAGGTATTTTGTGAAAGGGTGGGTAGATGTATACTTTGTGGGGTAACCCGGGTAGAAATCCTGCCTTTAGGATTTATTTTTAAATCTACTTGCCTTACTCGATAGAAAACATGCCTATAGGGTTCTATTCCTGTTGAATCTGATTGCTTTTGTATAATAGATAACATGCCTATAGGGTTTTATTCCTGTTGAATCTGATTGCTTTTGCATAGTAGAATCATGCCTATAGGGCTCCACTTTTAATTTCATAATAGAAATCATGCCTATAAGGACTTCACTTTTAATGTCACTTGCATCAGATACAAACCATATTCTTAAATCCTGCATTTGTCATGTTAGAAACCATGTTTCTAGGTTCCAAGCCATCATGTTTTAAAATCAACTCAAGTATAGATATCATGCCTATAGGATGTAATTCCGATTTAGTAAGTCTTTCATATGCTACTGCAAATTGACTAAAATCAATAATGCGCCTAGATATCATGTCTATAGGGATCTAACTCGCAATTCGGTCGGTAATTCTAATTAGCCCAATAGATCAATCGTGCCTCGCCTAGCTTACTTCTCAAAACTGGCCTTATTAAGCGATAACTTTTTTTAAAATTAGTCCTTTCAAAACTACTATAATTTCATTAGATATCCTGCCTATAGGTTTAAAAGGGGACTATTTCTGAACTTGATTTGTTTCTGCATTGACATAAATATCAGTCCTGCATATAGGCAAGCCTTAGGGCATTTTCAAAACTTGCACTTCTCTGAAGTTGTTTCTGAATTCTAATGGGTTTTTAAAAGAGATCCTAGGCAACTAATAGGTTGTGGCTTCTGCATCTGAACGTGATTTATTCCTGCATAATCACTTAGAAATTCTGCTTTAGGACTCTGATTACTAAAGACCTTACTTGTGGTTGAGTCATGCTGCATGTACGCTTGTTTGCGGAGGAAACTATGAGCCTTTAATTGCTCCACTTATGTGAAAGTCCTAAATGCTTTTCTTTGATTGTTGCCTTAGATTTTTACCTTTAAAACCTTAAGGGTATGTCTAGAACTGCCTATAGGTAGAGGTCCTAACTCTCCGGGACTATTAAGAAGGGACGGGTAGCAGCACGCAATAGGAATCAGTGACCAACACTCACTTTGCAACCAATAAGGGGACGTGAAGGGTAGACATGGGACATGATGACTACGCGTTAATGTCACGTGTAGCCCCTCAATAAAGAGTGTTTACCGGACATTGCATGAGGTGATCTTATAGGATAAACAACCTAGGACCCCTTTTACCCCAAACCTTCTCCTTGTTTAACACTTTCCTTTATAATTTGTTCAACCTTTATTTCACTACTTGACTTGTTCAAATGTGCTGTACTTATTTAATTCAACTATTTGTATGGACTAATTTGTAAATATAAGTTCGGTCGGGACCCTCAGTTGTAGACCAAGAGGGGTGCCTAACACCTTCCCCTCGAGGTTATCTCGATCCCTTACCTTAATCTCTGGTAATGCAGACCAACCAAATAGTTAATCACTCTAGGTGTCCTAACGCACCATAATCTGTTAGGTGGCGACTCTTCAAATACCCAATTCCCAAAAGGAAATGAGTCACTGCACTCCATGGAATGTCGAAACTCGGACCTCTCTCCTTGAGGAGGGAAAAAAGGGGGCGCGACAATATTCATCTGGTCCAATACCACAGACGAGAATCTTTTTTGCTCGAAATTTTTTCTCAACAACCATGTGGTCAGCATTGTTGAACTCCTTTCTTATTTTTGGAACTGTAACTACTGGCTCACTAATGGTTTTCGTAGGAATGAAGGGGCTATCATAGATAACATCCCACAATTCTGAACCTTTAGCCATGATGAAATCATGCATCCTTGTCTTCCACCATCCATAGTAATGGTCATTGAATCTTGGTGGTCTGTATGTTGATTGTCATTCCTCGATATTTGGTGGAGCAGCCATAAGTATCATTTCTAGGTGTTAACCTTTTAGAAAGAACCTGCTCTGATACCAATTAATAGAAACTAAGGGTCCACCAAACTATATAGAGAATCAGGTTCTCTGTTTGTTCCCACAGAACACAGGCACACTACAGTAAGTAAATGATACAATAGAGTTTTAGGTGGAAAACTCCCAGCTCAGGGGATTAAAAACCACGACCTACCCTTGTAGGATTTCAACTTCACTAATGAGAAAACTTCACATTATACCCTATTGTAACCTAGGAATTAACCTTTTAATCCTTCACTAACTTATAAAAACTCTATTATAAGTCCATTTGTAATAACTTTATTACAAAGCTTACAACTCGACTAAATCTAGCCGAGACACAAATACAAGATTTATGATTTTACAAAAGGTTTCCTACACAATGCTTCTAACTAAGCTAAGTAGGAATTAAAAGTAAAGTAGTTTAACAAAGGTGCAACACAACTAAGGACATGTAATGACTCAGCACAGTAAACTGGTCCTTTGTTATGTTGTTCTTTATTCTTGATACCCTTGAGAATCACTTTCAAGATTGACACAGACTTGAGAGAATTCTTGATAAATTCTTCAATGTGCAAGTCTTTTGGTTTGCCTTTGCTTGATAATATTACACATGTGACATCACTTGAATGATGCAAGCATGTTAGGTAAAAGGGCATTCCCCATAAAGTTGACCGCTGCACTATTTTTGTACTGTTGTGTGTGCAAGCAACAACTTTACAGCTGTGGGGTACAGTCACAAAGGGAACTGGTGGTCATCTATTCCCTCTATTATTCCTTTGACTCTGAAGAGCTGAACCATGTCCCCGACTTGAGACTTGTTGTTCTTAAGTACTTGAGGATGTGTAACAGGTTCCTCATCTGGTTCTTATCATTAAGTTTGTTATATCATCAAAATATAACAAGGATGCATATAACCTATCAGATTGAAAATAACAAGGTATCATGCGAAAGCTAATAAAGCAACTATGAATGATGATAATGCAAATGACAAATAGAAATGGATCAAAAGATTATATTATAACGTGATTTGGTCAATTGACCTACATATGAGAAAAAAAGTATAAAAACTTTTGAGAGAAAAAATGTTCCCTAAACAAGACTCTCTAAAGGACTACAGTCTAGATGATACTGTGTTATTGTGTAAGGAGGAATTCTCAATTTATAAAAGTGCAAAGTTCCTTCTCCAAGAAAAGGATTAGTGTTATAAATAGAATTGTATTTAAGATGAATAACCATATTTTAGAGAGATTTTAGGGATTATTACTTGGTGGCTAAGTCATTCTTTCCCTATAAATAAAGGGTTCTATTCCGTTGTAATTCACCCCAAAATAAATAAGAATTCTATCTCCATTTTTCTCTGTAATATTCTTCTTCTTCTTTTATTATTTCATAACACGTTATCAACACGAGACTCTAACCAGTTTAGTAGAAGCTTTGGGATTAAGCATAATGATTGTCAATTATTCCAGGAACTTCCTTCATGATTAAATTTTGGATTTAAGGTAAGTATTTTACTTTATTTATCTATTTTAAATTCTTAACATTCTATAATTTGATTTTAAATACAAGGAAAGACAATAAATTTTGATTATAACTTTAATAGAGTTTGTAAGAAATTAGAACCACACGAAGTGGTAAAATTTCTATGTCTTGCCATGATCAAATTCATGTATGATTGTGAGCACAAGAAGTGAAAACTCGTCCCATTGAATTTGCTTCATTCTCATTCCTTAAGAGAATGTGATAACAGTATGTGATATGTCTGAAAGAAGACAAAATTATTACCATGAATGTATCAATAGATGTGGACGTGGCAATAGACGAAATTATAATCGTCATCATTGTGGTAATGAGAACAATAAGTATTCTCAAAATGATCCTTTACTATGTGAAAATAATATTTGTCATCGATTTGACATGAGATTTTGTAAAACACATATAGATGATTATGGTCCATTCATGATGTGAATATAACAACATGTGATTTATGAATACATATTCATTCTTGGAAGAATGTGAGCGTGCTAGTAGTATATACTACACTCACCTCTAGAAGGAGGTTTGAGAGGAAATAAGAAAATAATATCATTATTATGACATAAATGGTCATTGGTCACATGCTTATTGTACGCTAAAATATTTTGGCAATGTGATTATTAAAAGACAACGGTAATGCAAGAAACAGAACGTGCATATAATTTTGACAATAACCATAATGGTATAACTTTATCTTTAAAAGAGATATTCACCATATGGATGTTGATGAATATGTGGTAGTACAAAATTAAGTGAGAGCTCTGGAAGAGCCAATTATTATTATTTTGGATGAACAAAATTGATTATCAATAAGGCATTATGTTGTAGTAAGTCTCAAAGAAATTTATTTAGTGTCTAAAGTATTCGCGAAAACGATTGATTATATTGAGAATATAAATAAAGGAAAGATTTAATATCTTTTATTACTACAACTTGTCGCGGGGTAATATGTATGTGAAAAGCTACTCGCCTTATTATCCAGTTTGTACTACACAAACAAAAGAATGACGCAATAAAATAGAAGTTTATTGATATAAAAATCCATATCATAATAAACTTGGAGTTTGTTGATAATTGCACACATCATGATGTAAATTTAAAGTTTATCAATATTGATAATATTATCTAGTTGGCATAATTGGTTTAGCATGTTAATTTAAGTGTGATGTGCTAAAATAAAAGAGAATTCACATGGGTAAATATTAAAGAACTAGAAAGTTCTTTACGAATTCTCTTATGTTGTTTGTTCTTATTAATTAATAGACCAACTAAAATTGGGATTGAATCTCATGAATGCTGGAAATATCAAAAGTGAATATGGGCACATTCACCTGCCATGTATACCACATAAGATGCATCTATGAGATAGTCACGACCCTAAAACCGTCCCGATTGTGCTGGCGCCTATCGTGAAACTAGGCCGGCCGACACAAGTCCCGAATTAACCATTTATCAATAAAAGTCATTTTTAAGCTTTTTAATTAATCAGATATTTCATAATGTAAGTCTAAATGAATAATGTAGAAATAATATACAAGCCCGACATTGGGGTGCTACAAGTCACGAGCATCTACTAAGGTCTGAATACAACGAAAAAGTCTGAAAGTGTACTGAATACAGTCTAACGAAAACAAGAGGGAGAAAAGCAATACTGCGAACGTCGGGCAACTACCTTGCTAAACTCCGATGACTTTATCTCCGAGCAATCAACACCCGCTACTGGGTCCAGAACTACCTGAGTCTGCACACAAGGTGCAGGGAGTAATGTGAGTACTCTTACTCAGTGAGTAATAAAAGTAAATGAAAGCTGAGCAGTAAGAAAACACGTAAGCCACATCATAACGCTACAGAAAATGCAGTACATTTCCAAAACAGTACAGAAATCATTTACTTCGTAAATCATGCTCAGTTTCGGAAAAAAACCCTTTTAAAACAACTTTCAATAATTTCAAACGAGTGATAAAAACAGTGAGTAAAAACGATAGAACATAAACAGCCTCTCGGGCAAAACATGTACCAAAAACCGTCCCTCGGGCATAATATCAACAGAACCAGCCCCTCGGGCTACCTCACAATCACTCATAATCAGCCCCTCAGGCATAACATGAATCAAGAACCGCCCTCGGGCAACATAGATCAAGAACAGCCCCTCAGGCTTCAATATGAAACAACGATAACCCCTCGGGCTACAACACATCACTCACACTAGGTACCCGTATTCACTGGGGGTGTACAGACTCCGGGAGGGGCCCCTTACGGCCCAAGCCCAATATCAAGCCATCTCGTGGCATAATCAAATAGGCTCTCGGCCTCATATCAAGCCACCTCGTGGTGTAACAAATCAGGCCCTCGGCCTCATAATCATAAATCCGTACCACATGGTTGCGGCGCACAGCCTGATCCCATAATATCCTCACAACACAACCCCTTGGCCTCACTCAGTTAGAAATCTCTCAAGCCACTCGGGCAACAGTAACACATGATGCTCAACCCAAAATATCATTTAAAATATCAAAAACAAAGTAAAAATGGTTGAGTTATAAAAACAGTAGATTATAGCATGACTGAGTACAAGTATAAAGTCAAAAAAGTGAGAATAGCAATAAAAATCCCCTAAGGGTCCAAAGCAATTGGCACGAGGCCTAAATATGGAATTCAACCCAAAACATGATGATAGCAAATAATTTTCAATCAGATACGCAGTAAAACAGTCATTCGGGATGGACTAAGTCTCAATACCTAACAATGCACGACCCCACGCTCGTCATCTAGCGTGTGCGTCACCTCAATATAGCACAACGATGTGAAATCTGGGGTTTCATACCCTCAAGACAACATTTACAATCATTACTCACCTCAATCCGGTCCAACTCTAGCCTGCGATGCCTTTGCCTCTCGGTTCGGCCTCCGAATGCTCCAAATCTATCCAAAAGAAGATTTATACCATCAAAATATGCTAAGGTAACAAAGCCCATTCGAAAATATCCAATTTATACCAAAAATCTTGAAATTGGCCAAACCCGGCCCCCGAGCCCACGTCTCAGAATCCGATAAATATTACATCAATAGAATCCTTATCCTCTCACGAGTCTATACATACCAAAATTATCAAAATCCGACATCAAATGCCCATTCAAATCCCTAAAAGAATTCTCAAACTTATCTTTCCATTTTTTCCCAATTTCCACTCTAATTTCTCAAATTAAATGATGAAATTCAAGACTAAATCATGGAATTAAACCAAATATGAGTGACGAATACTTACCCCAATAGCTCCACCGAAAATCTCTTCAAATTTCACCTTCTCCGAGCTCTCCAATGGTTTTTGTGATATTGGACTTAAACCCTCGATTTCGAACTTAAACATTCTGCCCAGATTTTTCCTTCATCGTGAATGCGGCCTCACTCTCGCATTCGCGTAGCACAAATTACACTGCCTCTCCACAATACCTTTGCGAATGCGATGATTCGCCAGTCCAGCCCTTTTACGAACGCGACACTACCCTCGCGAACGCATAGCACCAGGGCTCGGGGTCCATGTCTGCTTCACCCTTCTACGCGAACGCGAACCATGCCACGCGTTCGCGATGCACAAATAGACTCAACCTTCGTGAACGCGAAGGGTAACTGACCTGCCACACCCAACATCTCTTCGCGAACGCGAAGAGCAAAACTCTACAACACTGATTTGAAGAAATCTGTAACTTTCAAAACAAGAATTTGATCCGATTAACAACCCGAAACTCACCCGAGGCCTCGGGACTTCAACCAAACATGCCAACATATACCATAACATCATTCAAACCTGTTCCAACCTTCGAAACACTCAAAACAATATCAAAACATCAAATCATCATCGGATTTAAACCTATAAATTCCAAAAACTTCCAAATTCTGAATTCAATCTAAAAGTCTATCAAACCTCGTCCGAATGACCTGAAATTTTGCACATACATCACAAATGACACAACGGACCTACTCCAACTTCCAGAATTCCATTCCAACCCCTATATCAAAATCTTACCTATCAAGCGGAAAACGCCAAAATCCTAATTTCACCAATTCAAGTCTAAACCTTCCACGGACCTCCAAAATACATTCTGATCATGCTCCTAAGTCCCAAATCACCTAACGGAGCTAACCAAATCATATAAATTCCAATCCGAGATCATATACTAACAAGTCAAAACTTGGTCAAACCCTTCAAATTTTAAGCTTCAAACTGAGTACTGTTCTTCCAAATTCATTCTGATTACCCTGAAAAACCCAAACCGACGATTTACATAAGTCATAATACATCACACGGGGCTAGTCATGCCCGAGAACTGGCGAGCGAAGTGCAAAAGCTCAAAATGACCGGTCGGGTCATTACATCCTCCCTTACTTAAACATAAGTTCGTCCTCGAACGTGCCCAGAGTTGTTCCGAAAACTATCAAATCGATGTGAAACCTTACCATGCACATACCCGGGGGTGATCCCACGTCACCCTATCTCATATAGGTCCGATAACACAATGTAACTGAAATTTTACAATCCAACCTAGCCTATAAACCTTAGAACTACATTTCCACTTCTGAAATCATCTACAAGATCAGAATCTCACATATATTCTCTGAATAAGCCTGAACAAGCTGTAACAAACCATAACCGTAGACTCAAATGCCATTACATGATATACCACATACTCCAACACTCATAACGATAACTTCTAATCACAGTAGTTGTCCAAAACAACCAAATACCGATAATACCTCTATCAAATGAAGTCTCATTCCAACACTTTCGTATATTGTCAATGATAAATGAAACATGCAGTAAGTCATAACCATTCCTCAGATCAACCATTCATGAAGCCACTTCTCCCTTGGCAAGGACCATAGCAAATTTCTAAGCCAAACCTCGATATTATCCTTCCAACATGCTGAAATCGAATCCGTTTGTATTCATTATAGATCCCAACAATCTTATCTAATCCAACACAACTACTCTGGTGACATGACACATCAATACAAACTAAAGCCACAACTCGTGCAATCCGCACACCAATAACCAATAATCCGAACATACTCGAATAATGAAAATGACTCAAATGAAAGAGCTGTACCGCAAGCTCACCAGTACCACCACACACAATGCTGAGAACCCGTCACACATCGTAGAACTAGAACACACGAATCTATCCCGCAGGATCATACCTCCACTTAGCTTCGCTCCAATGCGCGACCTCATCCAAACACTGGTCCAACATGAAACACCTCAAGTCACTAAGCTCAAATCGACAACCACACGCAATTAAATGTCTAGAACCAATACAATCATCATAACCACTGCGAAGCAATTGACATAACATTACACAAACCCAAAAGGACACAACCGATACGCCATCCGACGAGCAACACCCAATACTCCTCCCTCTCGAATTCCTCTAAGAGACCCTAATAAAACCGCACCACATATGCCTATAACTAACAAATCCCAATGCCTCGCAACATGGAAAGGTAACTCATAGGCCTCCCCAGATTTCTAATAAGTTAAATAAAAATCGAATCAACACATCCCTCAACAATACAACTCGGCGTCAACCAAGCCGACTCGATGTAGAATACACCTCCATATTGGCCTACCAATGAGCCCCTTACCAAGGAGTTCCTAAAGCTGCACCTTCAACTCCTTTAACTTCGCTGGTGCCATACGATACGTTGCCCGGCCCCAAATCAATACCGAAATCAACAACCTTGTCCCCGGCAACAAGAAACACATCCGGAAGAATCCTTCATCACCGGGACTGAATCAATGGTAGGAGTCTCTGCACAGACATCCATCACGAAGGCTAAATAAGAAAACAACCCTTCCTAGCCATCTGCTGGGTCTTCAAAAATGAAACCTCCCTATTGAAAGCATAATCCATCTAACCTCGCCACTCAATCCGTGGCATCCTCGGCATAGCCAACGTCGCCATCTTAGCGCAATAACCCAGAATAACACAACACTGAGAAAACTAGTCTATACCCAATATCACATCCAAAATCTAACATACCAAGCAACAAAGATCCACTCGGGTCTCCAAACCCCCAATAGTTATCACACAAGACCGATATACACGGTCCACAACCACGACCTAACCTATATATGATAACTCCTAGTCTCCAAATCCATATAGCACGCGAATCACCATATCTGATCCCAACTCCACCGTCTAAATACACAACACACCTCTAACACCCAATCATCCCACGAGAGGTACTCCTATAATTCTTTTGTGCCACCAAGCAAACTCGAATATCAGCAGTCGATCCAACAAGAGAGTGCCGCAATACTAATGAAGTATTATCAACTCAATCACATTGCCCTTTTCTGAAACGTATACCCTCATCAAGCCACACCAATTAGTAATATCATTCCCCTAATTATCTGAAGCTGCTTGAGCTGCCTAAGAATTTGTGACCTTCGTTTCAAATTGAACCGTGACCTTACACATGCAAATCTCATTCCTACATAACATACCGCATATACCATACCATCCTAGGGTAAACATGAGAACTTCATATCCATTCCGAGCCACAAACAACTACGTACTCAACTAGCCAAGAACTCTCCCATTTGATCCCATCTAGGAGAAAAATCATTATACATCTCATGCTAGTAGAAAATATACACATCCAAACTGTGGTAGAAAATCATCAAGAACTCTCCGACTCCCCTTTGCACAAAACCAAACCTGTCAGGACTGAATCCTTCTAACTCATCCAAGCTACGCAGGCCACTAAAACCCAAGATCATTGCCGTGAAACACTTGTATAAACTCATTACCTCATAAGTATCCAAATAACTAATCATATCCTTACCATGCCGATCCGGCCTACTACCAAGCTATCCCATCTATTCGAGTTTCCTTCTAATTTACCTTCAACTTGACACTCCTTCTTGCTACAACACCACAATTCCTCATCCCAAACTTACCACACGAGACTCAAGCATAAAACCACACTGTCTAAGGCTCATAAGCCGCTTAAATATTCCCAAAAGTACCACATTCAAAATACCTATCCAGAAGGGTCTTCCTGTGAATCCAAAGTCATTACCTTTACCTTCCTGATACTGATATATAGAATCCCATAATTGATATAGAAATGCCACAAGTCTTGACACCCTTCAATGCAAACCTTAGTTTCTAGCCAAACATACAACCTGAAAATCTCCAATTATTACATGTAAAATCTTGAACCTACTAGAACCATTCCCGAGAGTCATCCTCTCTACTCACACCATAATTAGACTGATCAAACGGACCGGATGACCCGTGCTCAATTAACACTTCGAGACCGCAGAATGCAATCTCACCTTAATACAACCAAGCAACTTCTTGTTCTATGCACCGTACACCCTTTACTCATAACAACTCAAGTTATTCTGTGATTCTTATATACCCATAAAACATAACATAACCTTTATTGAAATTTCCTTTACTCGAGCCATTCTCGGTCTCATCCTCTGTAAGCCATAACTGATTCACTAGTATGTCTTAAACTGGAACCAACATAGCACATAACTGTGCAATCAACTAATCAATAGTAGATTCCCCCACTTGGCTCAAAGAAATAGATCAAAACACATAATAACTCATAAAGCATATACTCTATTACTGCCATAATACCATAGTGAGATTAAACTCAATCCTTCATAAGCTCCTGAATCACTGACCATCGAGTACTTTAAATCTTCTGCAAATCTTGTATTCACCCTCGTGACAATCAAGCCCACTCTCTTAGGCAACCCAAATTCAAATTGCAACACATAGACTTCACTGGTAACAAATATCTCCCAATAAACAACATAAAGGATCATGCCAATTTTGAACACTCCGCATGAGATAACCCGCCTGCTTCGCCTCAAACTAACATCTCATTAAACCCTTCCACCGTCATAACATTTTGCAGTCACTTAATTTTCCTGAGTCTAAACTTATATCGCAACATGAAATTTACTTCACTCCCCAACTAGAAAACATGAAAAGACTCTTCACACTCCCATAACTCGGGGCTATATATCAAATCAAGATGGAAATCAAGCACCAAATAGTTATTACCGCCCCCAAGCACACCCTTCTCGTCCCATTCAAATCATGTGAACACATCTCGCAGTTACCTCATACTCATCACATAGCTATTCAGTCATCACTCCCACTAATCGTGACACTATCGAACATACAAATCCAGAAGCACGTGCTCACATAATCAACGCCTCAATGCTCAAGTTATAGGCAAAACCCAGCCTCAAGTCCTCCAGACTGGCCCAACATTAACACATAGAAATCACATCTCGCTCCTTGATCAGGGAATCATAAGACATCGATGCATATCTGATACTGAGCGCTCATACGCGCATACGAACGCGTGGAAGGAATTCAAGGAGTTACATTTCAAGCTGAATCAAGGACGCACGATCAGAGTTCAAGAATGTGAAGTTTTTCCTGAAGGTTTTGCAGCTTCCAGAGGATAAGTACAAACGTCTCCATACTGATCTGCGAGACTCTACTAAACCTGCTCATGACTCGTGAAACCTAAGTAACCTAGGCTCTGATACCGACTTGTCACGACCTTAAAACCGACTCGATCGTGATGGCGCCTATCGTGAAACTAGGCCAGCCGACACAACTCTCGAATTAACTATTTATTAATAAAAGTCATTTTTAAGCTTTTTAATTAATCAGATATTTCATAATGTAAGTCTAAATGAACAGTGCGGAAATAATATACAAGCCCGACATCGGGGTGTCACAAGTCACGAGCATCTACTAAGGTCTAAATACAACAAAAAAGTCTGAAAGTGTACTGAATACAGTCTAATGAAAACAAGAGGGAGAAAAGCAGTGCTGCGAACGTCGGGCAGCTACCTTGCTAAACTCCAATGACTCTGTCTCTTAGCAATCAACACCCGTTACCGAGTCCAGAACTACATGAGTCTGCACACAAGGTGCAGGGAGTAATGTGATTACTCCAACTCAGTGAGTAATAAAAGTAAATGAAAGCTGAGCAGTAAGATAACACGTAAGCCACGTCAAAATGCTACAGCAAATGCAGTACATTTCCAAAATAGTACAGAAATTATTTACTTTGTAAATCATACCTAGTTTCGAAAAAAAACTTTTAAAACAACTTTCAATAATTTCAAATGAGTGATAAAAATAGTGAGTAAAAATGATAGAACATAAACAGCCTCTTGGGAAAAACGTGTACCAAAAACCGCCCCTCGGGCATAATATCAATAGAACCAGCCCCTCGGGCTACCTCACAATCACTCGTAATCAGCCCCTCAGGTATAACATGAATCAAGAACCACCCCTCGGGTAACATGGATCAAGAATAGCCCCCCGGGCTTCAATATGAAACAACGACAGCCCCTCGGGCTACAACACATCAGTCACACTGGGTACCCGCGCTCACTAGGGGTATACAGACTCTGGGAGGGGCCCCTTATGGCCCAAGCGCAATATTAAGCCATCTCGTGGCATAATCAAACAGGCTCTCGGCCTCATATTAAGCCACCTCGTAGCGTAAAAAATCAGGCCCTCAGCCTTATAATCATAAATCGATACCACACTGCTATGGCGCGCAGCCCGATCCCATAATATCCTCACAACACAGGCCCTCCACCTCACTCAGTCAAAAATCTCTCAAGCCATTCTGGCAACAGTAACACATGCTGTTCAGCCCAAAATATCATTTAAAATATCAAAAACGGAGTAAAAATGTCTGAGTTATGAAAACAGTAGATTATACCATGAGTGAGTACAAGTATAAAGTCAAAACAGTGAGGAATTGCAGTAAAAACCCCTTAAGTGTCCAAAACAGTTGACACGAGGCCCAAATATGGCATTCAGCCCAAAACATAATGATAGCAAACATTTTTCAATCAAATACACAGTAAAACATTCATTTGGGATGGACTAAGTCTCAATTCCCAATAATGCACAACTCCACGCTTGCCATCTAGCGTGTGCGTCACCTCAATATAGCACAACGATGTGAAATCTGGAGTTTCATACCCTCAGGACAAACATTTACAATCATTACTCACCTCAATCCGGTCCAACTCTATCCCGCGATGCCTTTGCCTCTCGACTCGGCCTGCTCCAAATCTAGCCAAAAGCAGATTTATACCATCAAAATATGCTAAGGGAACAAAGCCCATTTGAAAATATCCAATTTATACCAAAAATCCCAAAATCGGCCAAACTCGGCACCCGGGCCCACATCTCGGAATCCAATAAAAATCACATCAATAGAATCCTTATGCTCTCATGAGTCTATACATACCAAAATTATCAAAATCCGACATCAAATGCCCATTCAAAACCCCAAAAGAATTCTCAAACTTATCTTCCATTTTTCCCCAATTTTCACTCTAATTTCTCAAATTAAATGATGAAATTCAAGACTAAATCATGGAATTAAACCAAATATGAGTGAAGAATACTTATCCCAATAGCTCCACCGAAAATCTCTTCAGATTTCACCTTCTCCCGAGCTCTCCAATGGTTTTTGTGATATTGGACTTAAACCCTCGATTTCAAACTTAAACATTCTGCCCATATTTTTACTTTAATGCGAATGCGGCCTCACTCTCGCGTTCGCGTAGCACAAATTACATTGCCTCTCCACAATACCTTCGCGAACGCGGACATAGCCAAGCAAACGCGATGCTTCGCCAGTCCATCCCTTTCGTGAACGTGACACTACCCTCGCTAACGCATAGCACCAAGGCCTGGGGTCCAAGTCTGCTTCACCCTTCTATGCGAACGTGAACCATGCCACGCGTTCGCGATGCACAAATAGACTCAACCTTCGTGAACATGGGACCAACATCGCAAATGTGAAAGGTAACTGGCTTTCCATGCCCAATATCTCTTCGTGAACACGAGGTCCCTCTCGCGAACGCGAAGAGCAAAACTCTGCAACACTGGTATGAAGAAATCTACAACTTTCAAAACAATAATTTAATCCGATTAACCACCCAAAACTCACCCGAGGCCCTCGGGACCTCAACCAAACATTGCAATATATCCCATAACATCATTCAAACCTGTTCCAACCTTCAGAACACTCAAAACAACATCAAAACATCAAATGATCATCATATTTAGACCTATAAATTCCAAAAACTTCCAAATTCCGAATTCGATCAAAAAGTCTATCAAACCTCGTCCGAATGACCTGAAAGTTTTCACACACGTCACAAATGACACAACGGACCTACTCCAACTTCCGGAATTCTATTTCGACCCCTATATCAAGATCTCACCTATCAACCCGAAAACGCCAAAATCCCAATTTCGCCAATTCAAGCCTAAACCTTCCACGGACATCCAAAATACATTCTGATCACGCTCCTAAGTCCCAAATCATCTAATGGAGCTAACCAAATCATAAAAAGTACAATCTAAGATCATATACTAACAAGTCAAAACTTGGTCAAACCTTTCAAATTTTAAGCTTCAAACTGAGAACTATTCTTCCAAATTCATTCCGATTACCCTGAAAAACCAAAACCGGCGATTTGCATAAGTCATAATACATCACACAAAGCTAGTCATGCCAGAGAACTGGCGAGCGAAGTGTAAAAGCTCAAAACGAACGGTCGGGTCGCTACAAAGATGGTTACATGTGCGATTATTATTAACCCGCAACCTGGTCGGTGTTTGTGAGGTAACTTGCTCAATAATTTAATTTCGAGCATGATTTACATATTTTCTATTCAAGACAGTTTATCTTGATAAGTTAGTTTACATCACAATTATTTTAGTAGAATCCTCACACTCTCACGAATTCAGTCATACCAAAAGTACCAAAATCGGACCTCAAATGGTCCCTCAAATCATCACTCAAAGGTCTCTAATTAGTAAAGCCCTAACCCCCAAGTTACAACTGATTTTCCTTAATTTTTCATGCTTATAATGATAAAAATCACTCCAATAACGAATTTAGGGACCAAAGACCTTACCCCAATGAACTCCTCTGAAAATCCCTCTTGAAAAATGCTCCCCAAGCTTCTTCCCGTTTGAAAAGAGGTGAAAAATAGCTAAATTTCGCGAAGGCAAATATTTATATGTTTCTGCCCAGTTAATCCGCTTCTGCGGTCCCGCTTCTGCGAGGACATGGCCGCATCTGCGACCTTTCACTTAAAGACCAGTTTCTGCACCTGCGATTACCCATTCGCAGATGCGGTACCGCTTCTGCGGTAAGTCTCCGGCATCTGCGGACCCCACTGATCCTCCCTAATTCCGCTTCTGCGATTTCTCCGCCGCTTCTGTGGCTCCGCACTTGCGGGACCCAACCGTAGGTGCAGTTATAATAGATATCAGCAACTTCAGCTACTTCAAACCACTTCCAATTCTTCCGACAACTATTCGAAATCATCCCCAGGCCCCCGGGACCTCAACCAAAAGCACAAACAAGTCTAATACCACTGTCCAAACTTATACCAATCGTTAAAACACCTAAAACAACATCGAAACGAAGAATCAATCATGGATTCAAACCTAAGAACTCCAAAAATCTAAAAATACGCTTTCGATCAAAAAGTCTATCAAACCTCGTCCGAATGACCTGAAAATTTGCACACACATCATATTCAACACTACGGAGGTACTCCAACTTACGAAATTCCATTCCGATCCACGGATCAAAATCTCACTATCGAACCGGAAACTTCAAAATTTGGCCTTTCGGCATTTCAAGCCTAAATTAGCTATGGACCTCCAAAACACAATCCGATCACGCCCCTAAACCCAAAATCATCCAACGGAGCTAACGGAACCATCAGATTTCCATTCCGATGTCGTTTTCACACTGTTCCGACTACAGTCAACTTCCCAATACTTAATCTCTCATTTAGGGACTAAGTGTCCCAAAACTCTCTGAAACTCAAAACCGAACATCCCAGCAAATCAAAATAGCAGAAATAAACATGAGGAAGGCAATTAATTGGGGATCAGGGCATTAATTCTTAAGACGATCGGCCGGGTCGTCACATCCTTCTACACTTAAACATTCGTTCGTCCTCGAACGATCATAGAGACATACTTGAAGTAGTGAAAAGATGAGGGTAATGGCTACGCATATCCTGCTCGGTCTCCTAGGTCGCCTCCTTGACCAGCTGACCCCGCCAATAAACCTTCACGGATGCAATGTTCTTTGACCTCATCTTTCTAACCTGCCTGTCTAATATTGCCACTGGCTCCTCAACATAGGATAGATCTTTTTCCAACTGGATTGAACTGAAATCAACACGTTCGACGGATCACTGTGATACCTCTGGAGCATCGAAACATGAAATACTAGATGAACTCCTGCCAAGCTGGGAGGTAAGGCAAGCTCATAAGTAACCTCCCCAACATGCCTCAATATCTCAAAAGGGCCAATAAACCTCGGACTCAACTTCCCTTTCTTCCCAAAATCTCATAACGCCCTTCATAGGCGAAACCCAAAGTAGAACCCGTTCTCCAACCATAAAGGAAATATCACGAACCTTCCAATCCGCGCAACTCTTCTGTCTAGACTGAGCTGTGCGGAGTCTATCCTGAATCACCTTAACCTTCTCCAAAGCATCCTAAACCAAGTCTGTGACCAGTAATCTAGCCTCACCCGGCTCAAACCGACCCACCGGGAATCTATACCGCCTACCATATAAAGCCTCATACGGTGCCATCTGAATGCTGGACTGATAGCTGTTGTTGTAGGCAAACTCCGCCAATGGCAAGAACTGATCCCAAGACCCTCCAAACTCAATCACACACGCACAGAGCATATCCTAAAAAATCTGAATAGTGCGCTCGAATTGTCCGTCCGTCTGAGGGTGAAATGTTGTACTCAACTCCACCCGAGTTCCCAACTCATGCTGAACGGCCCTCCAAAACCGTAATGTGAACTGAGTACCTCTATCTGAAATGATGGAAACTGGAATACCATGCAGACGAACAATCTCCCGGATATAAATCTCCGCCAACCGCTCTGAAGAATAAGTAGTACACATAGGAATAAAGTGAGCGGACTTGGTCAGCCGATCCACAATCACCCAAATAGCATCAAACTTTCTCAAAGTCCGCGGGAGCCCAACTACAAAGTCCATGGTGATGCGCTCCCACTTCCACTCCAAAATCTCTATCTGCTGAAGCAACCCACCCGGTCTCTAGTGCTCATACTTCACCTGCTGACAGTTGAGGCACCGAGCTACAAATCCAACTATATCTTTCTTCATTCACCTCCACCAATAGTGCTGCTCAAATCCTGATGCATCTTCGCGGCACTCGGATGAATGGAATACCGCGAACTATGGGCCTCCTCTAGAATCAACTCCCAAAGCCCATCAACATTGGGCACACAAATCCGACAATGCATCCTCAATACACCGTCATCACCAATAGTCACATCTCTGGCATCACCATGCTGAACCTTGTCCTTGAGGACAAGCAAATGAGGGCCATCATACTGACGCTCCCTGATACGATCAAATAAGGAAAAATGAGAAACCACGCAAGCTAGAACCCAACTAAGCTCCGAAAGATCCAATCTCACAAACTGGCTGGCTAAGGCCTGAACATCCATCACCATAGGTCTCTCCGATGCTGGTAAATAAGCCAACCTCCCCAAACTCTCTACCCGGTGACTCAAGGCATCGGCCACCACATTGGCCTTGCCCGGGTGATACAAAATAGTGATATCATAATCCTTCAGCAACTCTAACCATCTCTTCTGGCGCAAATTTAGATCCTTTTGCTTGGATGTTGTAAGCTCTGATGATCAGTATAAATCTCATAAAGAACCCCATACAAATAATGACACCAGATTTTCAGGGCATGAACAATGGAAGCTAACTCAAGGTTATGGACAGAGTAATTCTTCTCATGTACCTTCAACTGTCTGGATGTGTCGGCAATCACCCTACCATCCTGCATCAACACCACTCCGAGGCCAATCCTTGAGGCATCACAATAGACCGTATAAGACCCCGAACCTGTAGGCAGTATCAAAATTGGAGTTGTAGTCAAAGCTGTCTTGAGCTTCTGAAAGCTCGCCTCACACTCTTTCGTCCACTGGAACGGAGCACCCTTCTAGGTTAACCTGGTCATAGCGGCTACAATCGATGAAAACCCCTCTACAAATGATGGTAGTAACCCGCCAAGCCAAGGAAACTATGGATCTCTGTAGCTGAGGATGGTCTAGGCCAACTCTGCACGGCCTCTACTTTCTTCGGATCCACTTAAATACCCTCACTCGATACCACATGGCCTAAGAATGCCATGGAATCCAACCAAAACTCACATTTCGAGAACTTAGCATATAACTTCTTCTCTATCAGAGTCTGAAGCACAGTCCTCAGTGTTGCTCATGATCTTCCCGACTCCGGGAATACACCAAAATATCATCAATAAAGACAATAACGAACGAGTCAAGATACGGCTGGAACACACTGTACATAAAATGCATAAAGGCTACTGGGGTATTGGTCAGCCCAAATGACATAATAAGGAACTCGTAATGACCATACCGAGTCTTGAAAGCTGTCTTCGGGATATCTGGCTCCCGAATCTTCAACTGATGGTAACCTGAGTGCAAGTCAATCTTAGAAAACACCAGTGTGCCCTAAATCTGGTCAAACAGATCATCAATACGAGGCAAAGGATAATGGTTATTCACTATAACCTTGTTCAACTGGCGATAATCAATATACATACGCATAGATCCATCCTTTTTCTTCACAAACAAGACAGGAGCACCCCAAGGTGATACACTGGGTTGAATAAAACCCTTATCAACCAATTCCTGTAACTGATCCTTCAACTCCTTCAACTCAGGAGGAGCCATACGATACGGAGGAATAGAAATGGGCTGAGTTCCCGACAACAGATCAATGCCAAAATCAATATCTCTATCAGACGGCATGCCCGGAAGATCAGTTGGAAACACATCGGGAAAATCCCGTACTACTAGGACTGAATCAACTGAAGGGTTATCAATACTGACATCTCTCACATAAGCTAAATACGCGTCACACCCCTTCTCAACCATACACTGAGATTTAAGAAAAGAAATAACCCTACTGGGAGTGTGATCTAAAGTACCCCTCCACTCAACACGCGGTACACCTGGCATAGCCAGCATCACAGTTTTGGAGTGACAATCAAGAATAGCATAATGGGGCAACAACCAGTTTATGCCCAAGATAATATCAAAATATACCATGCTGAGCAACAATAAGTCGGCTCTGATCTCAAAACCACTAAGAGCAACCAAACATGACCGATAAATGTGGTCCACAACAAGAGAATCCCCCACAGGAGTAGAAACATAAATAGGGGAACTCAAAGAATCCCGAGGTACACCAAAATACGGAGCAAAATAAGAAGACACATAGGAGTAAGTGGAGCCTGGATTGAATAGAACCGATGCATCTCTGTGACAACCCAGTATAATACTTGTGATGAGAAAATCGGAGGCAACAGCCTCAGTACGGGCAGGAAGGGCATAGTATCGGGCCTGGCCTTCCCCTCTAGGGTGACCTATACCTCCCCGACCTCCACCTCTGGTTGGCTGAGTAGGTGGGGTAGCAACTTGAGTTGTAACCATAGCCTGAGAACTCTGTTGGGCGCGCTGTGGCTAAGAAGTCTGTGGAGGTGCACTTATCCCAAGTCTATTGTAGTCCCTCACTACATGGCATGTGTCACCACACTCAAAACAAGCTCTGGGAAGACGTGGTGGCTGTGACCAGCTCGGGCCAGGTCTGCTGGACTGACCTCTGAAAGCACCCCGCGTAGGAGACGTGCTAGATACCGGAGATGCATAATAAGGCTCTTGAGGTCTAGGAGGAGCTGGAATACCATTGGCTGCTAGAAGAGCTAAATGAACAGGGCGACTCATATAACCCCTACCATGACGGCCTATAGCTGAGGCACAGGCACCAGAATAATGGCTCGACTCTCGAGACCTCTTGGCCTCCCTCTCCTCTCTCTCCCTAGCATGCATACCCTCAATCCTCCTAGCAATGATCATCACCTGCTGATAAGAAATATTCATCTCCAACTCACGAGCCATGCTAGACCTGATGTTGTAAAGAAGGCCCTCAATAAACCGACAAACCCTCTCGCGAATAGTAGAAACCAAGGCTGGTACATGTCTAGCCAAACTAGTGTAACAAATAGAACCCTGACACAAATGCTCAAACTCTATGTGACATGCGTCAATGAGGCTCTGAGGAACATACTCTCTCAGGAACAGATCTAAAAACTAAGTCCAAGTTAGTGAAATAGCCTCATCCAGACTGTCTAACTCATAGGTGCACCACCACTCATAGGCGGTTCCTCGAAGCTGGAAGGTAGTGAAGGAAACCCCGCTCGATCCTGATATACCCATGGTACGAAGAATACGGTAACACTCATCTAGAAATCCCAAAGCATCATCCGATGCTAGACCACTGAATACAGGAGGCTTGTACTTCTTGAACCTCTCAAGCCTCAGTTGCTCATCCTCGGAAGACGCTGCCCTGTCATCGGGCTGATCTTGGACTACTGGCTGTACAAGAATAATCTCAGGGACCTGCTCAACATGCATTCACTACTCAGGAGTGCGGGCGGCAGGAGTTTATGCTCCTCCCCCGGCCTGAGATGTAGTTGCAGCAAGGGGAAGCAACCCTGCCTAAGCCAAAGTGGTGTACATGCTCATGAACTATGCCAGAGTCTCCTCAAGTGCTGGAGTAGTAGTAGCAGTAGGTGTATCAGGTGCCTGAACTCCAGCTGGAACTGCTAGTGGTACCTCGGTGGTAGCTCGCGCAGGGGCTCTAACTGCACCACGTGTGCGTCCTCGGCCTCTAGGCCCCGACATCTGATGGCTGCAGTAGGGGCGCAGGTACCTAATCTTCTCAGGTAGCACGTGTCCTCACCATCTATGAGAGAATAGAAGACAGAAGTTTAGAATTGTGATATCAAAATCTCGCACGACAAGGAAATCAAATAAAGTGGAATTTTTCTATCAGTTACATAGCCTCTCATAAATAAGTACAGACGTCTACGTACCGATCAGCGAGACTCTAATAAACCGACTTGTGATTCATGACTCCTATGAACCTAGAGCTCCGATACCAACTTGTCACGACCCCGGTTTGCCCTCCGCGAACCATCATGACGGCACCTAGTCTCTACGACTAGGTAAGCCTAAATTGCTGAAGATAAACCAATTTGCGGAAGAAAAACAATTTAAAACAGAAATAAAGTAATATAACAGCGTTTAAAAGTGCCGCTCAGCATACACAATATAAATTCTCAAAACTAACACATTTTCCCAAAACCTGGAAACCCATGAATCACAAGCTACGAATATAATAAAAAATGCTCTAACTCCGGAATGTCTACATCAACAGAAAAAGTAGAAGGGTTATCACTACAAGATAGAATGGAAATGGACTCCTCGGTCTGCAGACGCAGCAGATATACCTCAAAGTCACTGAGCAATCACCTTGCCTCAAGGGTGATAGGACTGAGTCGAAGTACCTGGATCTGAACATGAAAAACATGCGCAAAAAGGGCATGAGTACACCACAGTGATACTCAGTAAGTGCCAAGCCTAACCTCGGTCAGGTAGTAACGAGGAAGGTCAGGGCCCTACTGAGATAAAATAAAAATATAAGGTATGACAGTATAAAATAAGCAGTACAGTTGAAAGCTAATAATAAGAATTTAATACAGGAAAACAAAGAATTCAATAACTGAAACAGAGGCAAAACAATCACAAGGAAATAACCGGGGATCTCTCAGTATCGCGAGGATCTCTTAGTACCCTCAATATATGCTAGGGATCTCTTGGTATCCTGAGGATCTCTCGCTATCCTCAATATATGCTAGGGATCTCTTGGTATCCCGAGGATCTCTTGGTATCCTCAATGTACGTGCTAGGGATCTCTCGTTATCTCGAGGATCTCTTGGTATCCGTGCTAGGGATCTCTCAGTATCCCGCAGCTCAGCTCAAATCATAAATATATGCAGGGGATCTCCCGGGATGTCGTCTCGTAGTCCTAAAGTAAAACACGCAGCAACAACACAAGGAATACTCATTTAAGCTCAATTTTGTACCAAGTAAACAAGTAATTCTAACCTAACATGCTTCACATAATACAATTAAGGCAGGTTAAGCAAGTAAGTAATTAAGTCAATTAAACATGCTTTTCTATGCTAACAACAGGCTTAAATTGCAAGTAGTATAAGACAGGAAAAAGGAATACAATCAATCCGAAACCATGCTCTTGCCACAAGTACTCGATTCCAAATGACCCAGATCTATTCAATTCAATTGCATAATGTAAATAACACTTCAAGTAGTTGATTCTACAAAAAAATTCTAAGCTAATGTGCGAAATTAGGTAAAATGGCCAAAATGCCCCTCGGGCCCACGTCTCGGAATCGGGTAAGATTTACATTTCCAGAATCCTCACACTCTCACGAGTTCAGTCATACCAAAAGTACCAAAATCGGACCCAAATGGTCCCTCAAATCATCACTCAAAAGTCTCTAATTAGTCAAGCCCTAACCCCCAAATTACCACTGATTTTTCTTAATTTTTCATGCTTATAATGATAAAAATCACTCCAATAATGAGTTTAAGGACCAAAGACCTTACCCCAATGAACTCCTCTAAAAATCCCTCTTGAAAAATGCTCCCCAAACTTCTTCCCATTTGAAAGAGGTGAAAAATAGCTAAATTTTGCGAAGGCAAATATTTATATGTTTCTGCCCAGTTAATCCGCTTCTGCGGTCCAACTTCTACGAGGACATGGTTGCATCTGCAACCTTTCACTTAAAGACCAGTTTCTGCACATGCGATTACCCATTCGCAGATGTGGTACCGCTTCTACGGTAAGTCTCCCGCATATGCGAACCCTACTGATCCTCCCCAATTCCGCTTTTGCGATTTCTCCGCCACTTCTGCGGCTCCGCACCTGCGTGACCCAACCGCAGGTGCAGTTATAACAGATATCAGCAACTTCAGCTGCTTCAAACCACTTCCAAATCTTCCGACAACTATTCGAAATCATCCCGAAGCCCCCGGGACCTCAAACAAAAGCACAAACAAGTCTAATACCACTGTCCAAACTTATACCAATCGTTAAAACACCTAAAACAACATCAAAACGACGAATCAATCACGGATTCAAGCCTAAGAACTCCAAAACTCTAAAAATACGCTTTCGATCAAAAAGTCTATCAAACCTTGTCCGAATGACCTGAAAATTTGCACACACGTCATATTCAACACTACAGAGGTACTCCAACTTCCGAAATTCCATTCTGACCCACGGATCAAAATCTCACTATCGAACCGGAAACTTCAAAATTCGGCCTTTCGGCATTTCAAGCCTAAATTAGCTACGGACCTCCAAAACACAATCCGATCACTTCCCTAAACCCAAAATCACCCAACGGAGCTAAAGGAACCATCGGATTTCTATTCTGAGGCCGTCTTTATACTGTTTCGACCACGGTCAACTTTCTAAAACTTAAGCTCTCATTTAGGGACTAAGTGTCCCAAAACTCTCCAAAACTCAAAACTGAACATCCCGGCAAATCAAAATAGCAGAAATAAACACGGGGAAGGCAGCTAATAGGGGATCGGGGAGTTAATTTTTAAGACAACCGGCCAGGTCATCACAATAGTTAAGCTATTACTTATGAGAACAAAGTTATGTATATCAAATTGATATATGTTATATATGAAAGTATATTACATTCTCCCTTTACAAGTGGTTCGGGGTCAAGAATCAAATAATTCCATCTTATTATTATTGATGTGCGGTGTATATTTTGATTAATATCATAACGCACAAAGATGGGTTTTCAAAGTTCAGAAAGTAAGTTTTTCTAACATGAGGGGGAGACAGGATAAACAGTTCAGAAAAAGTTACGTGGAATGAATTATCATGTGTACATCTAGATTCTCGAATAAAATAGTATGAACTTGAAGTTCATAAAAAGATAATTCATTTGCAATATATTACAAAGCATACTAGACGCATTCGCTGACCCAAAGAAAGTAACTATATTCTAATTGCAAATACTCCTATTAAGTATTAGAAGGACAAAGTCTATGGTACGCTTAAAGAATATAGACAAATAGGTTTCAAATAAACTTATTGATAAAGAAGATGAGCAAATGATCAAAATGATCATAATAAAGGAGGCAAGTGATCTAGAAGATCACAAGACATAACACATCATAAAATCTCATAGAGATTCAGATACCTGAATATATGAATGAAGAGATCTCTATTTTATGTCTTTATGAAAAATAAGGAGGTTTGAACTGATATAAAATGTTTGTCGACGACATCTATAATAGCGCTAAATATATATAAGGATGTTAAGTCTGGAGAAACAATTCAAGTAGAATTTGGTTTCATATGAAAGACATGTAGTTTTGGACATATAGTTCAAACACTCGAAAGTATAAAGTCAATAGGTGTGTGCAATCACTTTCATGTATTTTATATGTCGGCATGACATGAAAACTTAATATAAATCTAAAGTCTATTTATATGGCTTATTTGACTATACTTATATGATAATCCCTGAAGGATTAAATTGCTTAAAGCATATACAATTCTTGATCTTGAAGTACCACATCCTCAGTGCAATTTATGCACAAATGTATCTTGCTATAACTATAAGCATGATAATGTGATAGCGAGAATTTCTTACCTCTATGGAGATATTGAAAAGGCAATTCCACAGCAGTTTATGAAGACATTACATCTCTATCAAGAATGATGATTTCAAAGTGTAATATATTCATTCAAGTTAATATGGATGATTTGTTTATCAAATCTCTACCTACGATCTTTTGAAGATGGTGCACAAGATTGGAATGCATAGGTTCAAAGATGTGAATTGATGCTATCATCAGGGGGAGTTAATACGCATTGTACTTTTTTTTCCCTTACAAGGTTTTGTCCCACTAGGTTTTTCTTGTAAGGTTTTTAACGTGGCAACCGAAAGGCGTATTGTTAGATATGTGTATTCTTTTTTCTTCACTAAAATATTTTCCCACTAGGTTTTATTTTAGTTAAGGTTTTAACGAGGCACATTATATGTTGATAGATATTCAAGGGGGAGCGTTATAAATAGAATTGTATTTAAAATGAATGTATATATTTTAGAAAGATTTTAGGGATTATTACTTGGTGGCTAAGTCACTATTTCCCTATAAATAAAGGGGTTCTATTCCGTTGTAATTCATCCCAAAATAAATAAGAATTCTCTGTATAATGCTCTTTCTTCTTTTATTATTTCATAACTATCAAATATGGTACAACAACAACAACAATAGCAAAAACCCCAGCTTAATCTCATACGTGGGGTCTAGGGAGGGTAGTGTGTACGCAACCTTACCCTTACCCTATAAAGGGAAAGTTAAATATGGTAGAGACTTATATTTAAATTTTAAACAAGTAAAAACAATTATGGTAAACTATTTTTCCTTCATTCAAGAAAAGGAAAAAATTATTGATGGAAAGAAAATAAGGACAAAATTCTAATAATTTTTCCCTTTTTAGCCTTAATTTTCTTGACAAACTTGACACGACGTCTTCACATAATCTTTACCATTGTAGCTTGCTATGATTAAAAGTAGGTATTGGTTGAAAATTGGATCCAAAGTGAGCAAAGATTAACAATAATAGAGTCATGCATTAAAAGTAAGCAAGATTAAAAGTGGAGCCCTACGTTAAAGGTGAGTATGATTAAAAGTGAAATCTCATACCTTAGAAGTAAGCACAGATTAAAAATTGGAGCCCATAATCAATGATTAAAAATAACTTTTAATTTTAAGGATGCATCGGCAGGAATGTTGAAAATATATGGTTGAAAATTTGTCTGTAGAGGTGTTCAAACCGAATCGAAAAATTATACCAAGCCGAAAAGTCAAACCAAACTAATTACAAAATCCGATTAGGTTTGGTTTGGTATTGAATAAAATATTTTGAACCAAATTGACATATAAACATATATATTTTTTATATAACTTTTAAAACTTTATATAAAATTTTCATTAGAAAATATCAAGAAGTATTTGTGATTCTCTCATGGGATGTAATATTAAATAGAACCATAAAGTGCATTCTTTTTTATTTACTTTAAATAATGGTTGGTTCTAACTTGTATCATCACTTTCTTATCAAGTTTTATTAAGATGCGTCAATCTCTTTATTTTTCCATAATCATATGTCAAGATCTATCGATCCCTCATATTTTTTTTGAACTTGAAATATTATTTTATCAATAATTTTTAAAATTAAATAAAACATAACATTATTTAGCTTTCATATTGATTTATGTATTTACTTATTAGAATTCGGTTAAGCTTGAAAACGTACATCAACGAAAAATTATTGTTAAACTAGAAAATAACTATCATGTATTACTAAAGAATACTCCCATAAGAATATTTTAATAGATCTGTCACGACCCCAAATACCCCGGTCGTGATGGCGCCTATCACAGTACTAGGCCAGCTGAAACAACAAGAACAATATAGAAGATCTTTTGTAAAATTTGTATTTTCTAGACAGATTAAGTCTCAAATCTTTCATTTTAAAAATATCAAGAGAAATACACGAAAACAAGTACGAAAATACATCAATACAGCCAGAATCTAGTGTCACTAGCCATGAGCCACTAAATACACTCAACATTGTCTGCTCAATACAAAACAAGTCTGAAATATAAAGTACTAGAATATGAAGGAGAAAGGCAGGGCTGTGAATGTCGTGAAACTACCTTGCGATCTCCGGATAAGACTCTGAGAGTGCTGGAAGCTCTCACTCTGATGCTCTGGCACCTGGATCTACACACACGGTGCAGGAAGTAACATGAGTATGCCAACTCAGTAAGTAACTAAAATAAATAAAGTCTGAGTGTAGTGATGAGTATTTCAAAATCATATGCATACTTAATCAGGAAACTCAACAGAAATATCAAAGTCAAAATCTGTAGTTCAATAACCAAATACCTTGTAAAAACTCCAGTTTCAGTGAAAATTCTTTAAAATATTTATTCAACATTTTCAATAGAGGCTCGGTATAAAAGGAGAGTGAAAACAGAAAATCTCATAAACAAGCCCCTTGGGCAAAGTATCACTCATAAGTATAGCCTCTCGGGCAAGCCTCTCAATCACTCGTGACTCAGCTCTCGTCAATCAGTACTCACACTCAGTACTCCGGCTCAATAGATATCACATAATAATAATAATAACTGTTGCGGCGTGCAGTACGATCCATAATATATAGTCGACTACGCTCACTAGGGATGTACAGACTCCATAGGGGATCCTACAGCCCAAGCATCATCTTGTTGCAGTGCGCAGCCCGATCCATAACATATATATAATCCTCACCACTAGGTCATTAACCTCTCTCAGTCATTAACCTCACGGCCACTCGGGCACCTCAGTGAAAATTAGGGAAACTCAGCCCAAACAATTTTTCATATGTAAAGAAGTAGAGTAATGAAACCGGATCAACAATAAACAGGTAAAACATGACTGAGGATATGCTTTCAAATCAAAACAGTGTGATAAACAGTAAAATACCCCTAAGGGTCTAAACAGTTCGGCACAAGGACTCAAACATGGCATTCAACCCAAGTTAACAAATTCATTTCTAAAATACATGGATATCATATACAGTATATCAAAATATGCAACTATACAGTAGCCACAGGACACACAAATTCACAATCCCCATGAGTGCACGCCCACATGCCCGTTACCTAGTATGTGCGTCACCTTATTTATCAAACAGTACGAAATTCCGGGGTTTCATACCCTTAAGTCTAGATTTACAATCGTTACTTACCTCAAACCGGATGAAGTACTACTCTATGACGCCCTTGCCTCTCGATTCGGCCTCAACTCGCGTCGAATCTCTCCAAAATCAGAATCATTACATCAATATATGCTAAGGGAACGAAGCCCATGCGAAAATAATCAAATTACATCAAAAATACTGAAATTGGTCAAACCCGACCCTCGGGCCCACATTTTGGAATCCGATAAAAATCACATCAATAGAATCATTATCCTCCCCCAAGTTCATACATACCAAGAACATCAAAATCGGACGTCAAATGACCCCTCAAATCTTCAATTTACACTCTCCAATTTCAAGCTCTAATTCCCCAATTTTAGCCTTTAAATCCCACTAATTTTATGTGTAATTAGTTAGAAATCACCAAAGAATCGAGTATTGAGTTCAAAAATCTTACTGTTAAGTGTTTCCCTTCGAATCCCTTTTCAATCTCTCTCAAAAAGCTTCAAAACCGTTCAATAATGGAGGAAATGGACCAAAAATCGCGAAGGCAACTATTTAAATATTCTGCCCAGGTGTTATTTCCTTCTTCGCGAACGCGGTCAAAGACACGCGTTCACGAAGCACAAAAATTACACTGCTCAAAATCCTCTTTCGCGAACGCGAGCTCCATCTCGCGAACGAGAAGCTTCAGCTGCCCAGGCCATAGCGAACGCAACACCTCCAACGCGAATGCGAAGAACAAACTTATGGGGGGTCCAGCTGCTCCACTTTCCTCTTCACGAACGCGTCCAGCTCCTCCCATTCGTGGTCCTTTCATTGGCCATACCTTTGCGAACGCGAGCCCCCTTCGCGAACGCGAAGAACAATGTTTCTACAACAAAATACCAAAAATCTCCAACTCTCCAAAATAAGAATTTGGTCCGTTAATATCCTGAAACTCACCTGAGGCTTTCGGGACCTCAACCAAACATGCCAACACATCCCATAACATCATTCAAACTTGTTCCAACCTTCGGAATTCTCAAAACAATAACAAAACATCAAATCACCCTCGGATTTAAGCCTAAGGATTCCAAAACTTCCAAATTTCGAATTCGCTCAAAAAGTCTATCAAACTTCGTCCGAATGACCTGAAATTTTGCACACACGTCCCAACTGACACAGCGGACCTATTTCAATTTTTGGAATTCCATTCTGACCCCGATATCAAAATTTTCACTACCAACCGGAAAACGCCAAAATTCCAATTTCGCTAATTCAAGCCTAAAACTATCCCGGACCTAAAAAATACATTCCGATCATGCTTCTAAGTCCCAAATCACCTGACGAAGCTATCCCAACCATCAAAATTCACATCCGAGCCTTCTATCCATAAGTCAATATCCGGTTGACTTTTCCAATTTAAGCTTACTCAAAAGAGACTAAGTGTCTCATTCCTCTACAAAACCAATCCGAATCTGAACCAACCAACCCAATGCCATATAATACAGCTGAACAAGACATAAAGAAGCAGAAATGGGAAAAACGAAGCGGTAACTCATGAAACGACCGGCCGGGTCGTTACAAGATCATATGTTTAGTAATTTTTTAAAATTTTACTAAATGTATATTCACTTATCAAAACTTTATTATAACTCTAGCAAAGTAAAACTAAAATAATATTTATGAACAAAAAAAACCCAAAAATTCAAAAAAGAAACCGACAAAATCAAAACAACCCAAACCGATACAGCCGGTTTAATTTATTTTGTAAAACCTGAACCAACCTAGTTCATGTACACCCCTATCCACATGGAATATTCCAAACAGTTTTTTTGGACAAAAATCTTCACTAACGTCAAATTGTCTGCAATTTGGTCTTAACGCGCCTTGAACCTGTCTTCGATATCACTTCAACCATTGGCTTTTATATCACTTGTTGGGATTGAAAATAATAAAGCGTCGTGCGAAAGCTAATGAAGCAACCATGAACGATGATAATGCAGATGACAAAATAGAAATATATCAAAAGATTATATTATAATGTGATTTGTTCAATTGGCTTACATATTAGAAAAGAAAGTATAAAAGTTATTGAGAGAAATCTCCCCCTAAACAAAACTTCTAAGGGAATACATTGTGAATGCTATTATATTATTGTGTGAAGGAGGAATTCTCAATTTATAGAATTGCAAAGCTTCTCCTCCAAAAAAATAATTAGTCAAATATATTAGATATTTACGTTTTACTTTTAGGAAAAGTAAAATCAATAATGGTATATTATTATTTTTTCCTTCAAAAAAAAGGTAAAATTTATATATGGAAATAAAATCAGGACAAAATCTTAACACGCCCATACATACAATTTGAGTCAGAGCGTTCATAGGTCTCCGTTCAGAGTTCCTTACTTTTCCCCATCTCGTTTTACTAAAAGGATTGACGGGAGAAATTGCATCAAGCTATTCATAACGGATAAAGGAATTAATTTAGAAAGGATCAACAGTGGTGCATATATGAAATCTTGTTTTGTCTTCACTAGGAGCTTGAGTAAGGAGTAGACTATTTTATTTTGGAATTTTTAGAGTTTGAAAATAAGAACTCCTTTTCTTATTTGGTATACCTATATGAGCCGGATGAAAGGGATTTTGAAGGGGGGAGATCCTATAAAATCCTAGCTTAATTCCTAATTTTTCTCTTGCTAGGATAATTAGTCTTGAACTGATGATTTCCATCACGTCAAGGTAACACTCTACCGCTAAGTTATATTTCTTTTCCACCAAAAAAATAGAACTCACTAATGCTAAGTCAAAGAATTGAGAAACTCAATGCCACTATTCTCGAACAATTTGGAGTCGGGCCTTTGTTTTTCCCCATTACAGATATAAAACTAATGGTAATCGAATCAATTGTGTAAATTCTTGGTAATCTTCTTTCGTTGGTGTGAAATTTTTCTATCTTGAACTATATTGACACGAAAGAAATGGTAAAATTGAAAGACTATACTTTTAATTTTTTTTTGTGGAGTCGATAAATTGTATGTCCTTAGGCATATTGTTGGCCCTAAAAAACCATCAATAAATGGTAACAGCAAAACAAGTACTAGTAGATATTTAGCATCTTCAATCTTTACCTTATTTTTAGTCCCCAAAATGGGAATTTTCTTATTTTGGGAACAACTTACTCTAATCATTCCATTATTTTTTCCCGTAAACTTTTTTATATTCTTCTCTCTCTTCTATATTATATTATTATCTCTCATTTTAATTTTATTTTTTAATTTCCATTAAACAAATTTCATCTTTTATTTTTATTAATTTGTAATTTCCATTAAAATAATTCCATAAAAAATTAAATAATATAATTTGTAAGCAATTATTATAGATTAATTAATAATTCAAATAAAAGTGAAATCATTGCGATACAAGATTAATTAAATACATATTACATAACGATAAAACTCATTCGTAATACTACATAAATATTCAACTTCAACCTCTAGTATTCTCCCATAAATGATCTATTAATGTACAAAGTGCAAAATGAGCATCTTTGTCCTTAATTCTTCTATGTTGAGCTAAAAATTCTTAAAATCATTGATTTTCAATTTTTATTATGCTATTTACCGTAGTTTCAATTTTTATGTATTTTAATTTAATGTATTTTCAATTGTCATGTATTTCCAATTTTAATGTATTTTCATTTAGTGTATGTTTAATTTTCACTTTTCAATTTTAGCAACATCTAATATTTTATATTCGCACCTTTCAATTTTTGATATGATTATATATTTTTTGTACATTTATAACTTATAATAAAATTAACTTACAATTTTACATAAAAATAATAAATGCACGAAAATTAATTTATCAAAATTATACGCCAAAGTTAAGATGTAAAATTAATATTATAAAGATATTACATAAAATAATTAGGTATATATAAAGAGATAAATTAAAATATTAAATAATAAAATATATATGAATAGTAATAGGGGAGATGAATAGCGTACCCCATATTTGAGGGAACACTATTCATCCCCCATTTTGGGGGCAAAAATGGGGGAGGGTTGGAGCTTCATTAACCGCAAAAATTGCCCCATTATGGAAAAATTGGGTAAGATTGGAGACAGCCTTAATACATACAAAATAAAGTTAAATCGATCACATAAACTTCATTTTACAGCTTTTCATGCTCATGAAGAACTTCATAATTGAGCTCGTGATCAAACCAACATTGCGATGATTTCTCATTTTCCCAAATTGATTAAAAAAAAATTACTTGTCCAAGTTATTTAGTCAAACAGGTCCGGAAGAAAAGTTCATAGAGTACAGAAGAGAACAGAGATTGTGTTACCTATCCTTTTGATCTAGTTCCATTGCCACGTTTAACTGCTTAATTATTTTATTTTTTCAATATTATATATGCTTAAAAATTATTTTTTACTTTATAAATAATATTTAGTTGTTGTATAGTTAAGTCCATTATATAGATTAAAAATAAAAACAAGCATAATATTAATTAGAAAAAGGACAATAACAATAACAACAACAATCCCAGTGAAATTCCATAAGTGAGGTCTGCGGAAGATAGTGTATATGCAGACCTTACCCCTACCTTGGGGAGGTAGATAAGCTATTTCCGAAAGACTCTCGGCTCGAGAGGAAGAAAAGTCCACCTTATAATGATAAAATAGCTCTTTGCAGCAATTAGTATAAGGAATTTTTACATCATCGGATTAACTTTAATTGTTGTAGTAGGTAACCTGTCTTATAATTCCCACATTTCAAGGAGGCTTACGTGTAGATGTTCTTTGAGTGACCTGTGTAAAAAGTTACTTACAGTGATGGTGTACATAACCTAAATTAAGATGAATGAAAGGAACAAAGTACAACAAGCAGGAGTCGGTTAATTTAATCAAATAATCCTAAAAATAGAAACTTTACAAAAATACAGACCCCATAAAGATTAAAATCGGGTAAAATCAAAGAAAAGGTTCAGAGAATGCTTCACAGGCAACCGAATAAGAATCAGTAACACTCCCAAATCGGAATTGGCGTTCAAGGACCTCAACTTTAAGGGAAATTAAAGCAAAATTGAAAACCCCCATCGAAAAATTCAAATAATTAACCAAACAAACAAGAACCCAGTATTGAAACGCATACAGCTAGGCTAATTAATAAAAAAAGGACAAAAGGTTGATAACTAAACGGGTAAAATTAGTATATTTGGCCGCCAGAAAATTTGAAAAATCTTGTTGAGTGATCTTGTTGAGTAATATAGATATAGTTAAATGACTTTTCAAAAAAATGAAATAATATAACTTTATTAAGCAATTCAGATAGTTTGAGTGATCATTTGAATAATGAACTCGTCATTTTACTCGCCTTCCAATACAAGATGTTAAATGAAAAACAATCTTTGTAAGTTGTAAGCATCTTGTACACAAAGCCAATTGAATTTGGTCTTGTCTTATGTTGTGGAAGCCAAATGTATATAGTGTGAATAAGTCACAACTACTATACCAAAAATTATGACAGCCACCAAATAATAAATAAGACAATAAAGCAACAATAAAGGGAACACCAGAATTTACGAGGTTCGGCTAATTTTGCCTACTCCTCGGACACAACCAATATTTTATTCCACTCCAAAAATACAAGTGAAATAATACTAAAGAGAGAAGATACAAATGCCTTAAACAGATGAGAAGGCAAATGAGAGGTGTGTTTAAATCCTAAACATTAAGCCTTCTTTTATAGGGAAAAAATCCCCCCAACTCTTCTTTTTCCACCGATGTGGGACAAACATTTCTGCCAAACTTAAAAATCTCCACCTTGGCAAAATTCCACATCTTCAATTCTCTCTCAATAACAAATTTTGGTTGTGTCTTCATCTTCAATCTTCAGTGTTCAACAATGTTGATCAAATCCAAACAATGTTGAAACTTGACCGCAGTCACCACCTTTGTCAGCATATCAGCAGGATTCTCTGTAGTATGAATTTTCTTCACCGTGACTCCACCTTCTTCTATGATTTCTCGTACGAAATGATACCGAACATCAATGTGCTTCGTCCTTGCATGATAAACTTGGTTCTTCGCTAATTGAATAGCACTTTGACTATCACAAAAAATTGTGATACCTTTTTGTTCAACACCAAGCTCCTTTAGCAATCCTTGAAGCCAAATTGCCTCTTTCACAGCCTCTGTAATAGCCATGTACTCTGCCTCTGTTGTAGACAAAGCAACTGTTGACTGCAAAGTAGACTTCCAACTAACTGGTGCCTTTGCAAAAGTAAACACATAACCAGTAGTTGATCTTCGTTTGTCCAGATCACCCGCAAAATCTGAGTCACAATATCCAACTACAGACTGATTGTCTTCCTGCTCAAAAACTAACCCGACATCTACAGTATTATGAATATACCGTAGAATCCACTTCACAGCTTGCCAATGCTCCTTCCCTGGATTGTGCATATATCTGCTAATAACTCCAACAGCTTGTGAAATGTCAGGCCTTGTGCAAACCATTGCATACATCAAGCTACCAACAGCATTTGCGTATGGTACCTTTGACATATACTCTCGTTCAGCTTCATCCATTGGCGACATAGTAGTACTTAGCTTAAAATGGGAAGCAAGTGGAGTACTAACTGGCTTAGTCTTGTCATCTATGCCAAAACGTTGAAGTACTCTCTTCAAATATTCCTTTTGAGATAAACAGAGTTTCTTTGAACGTCTATCTCTAATTATCTCCATGCCAAGAATTTTCTTTGCCTCACCCAAATCCTTCATCTCGAACTCCTTCTTCAGTTGAATCTTCAACTTATCAATTTCTTCCGAATTCTTGGAAGCTATCAACATATCATCAACATATAGGAGAAGATATACAAAGGAACCATCTTTAAGCTTGTGCAAATACACACAATGATCGTATTTGCTTCTCTTGTACCCTTGCCGCAACATAAACTCGTCAAATCGCTTGTACCATTGTCTAGAAGATTGTTTCAATCCGTACAACGATTTTTCAAGTTTGCACACCATATTTTCTTTTCCAGCAACTTTGAATCCTTCTGGCTGAGTCATGTAGATTTCCTCCTCCAAGTTTCCATGTAAAAACGCAGTTTTTACATCCATCTGAACTAGTTCCAAATCCAATTGTGCTACCAAAGCCAACATAATTCTAATGGAGGAATGTTTTACAACTGGAGAAAACACTTCATTGTAATCAATTCCCTCCTTTTGAGCATATCCTTTGGCCACCAATCTTGCTTTGTAGCGAACATCTACTTGGTTAGGAAATCCTTCTTTCTTTGCAAATACCCATTTGCACCCAATTGCTTTCTTTCCCTTCGGGAGATTGGCCAATCTCCATGTATGATTCTGATGAAGGGACTGTATTTCATCATTCATGGCAATCCTCCACTTATCTTCTTCTGAACTTTGGACAGCGTCTTTATAAGTAGTAGGAACATCATCAGCTACAATTGAGGTTGCACAAGCAACCGTCTCTATGAGACGAACAGGTTTCGTTATTGTTCTTTTTGGCCTGCTGGTTGCTATTGATTCAAGTTGTTGTTGAGGTTCCTGAGTTGGAATCTCCTCTACTGGCTCTCCTTCCAGAGGGTAATCTTCATTTGTTTCCTCCTCTGCTTCTTGTGTAGGAAAAATAAATTTTCCCTCAAACTCCACCTGCTTAGAAGCACCTTCATTTTGTTTGGTATCTTCTGTTACCTTATTTACCATAGCAGATTCATCAAAGGTAACATCCCTGCTGAATATTACTTTCTTTGTCATAGGACACCATAAGCGATATCCTTTGACTCCAGAAGTAATTCCCATAAAAATAGCCTTCTTTGCCCTTGGATCCAATTTTGACTCTGTCACATGATAATATGCAGTTGAGCCAAACACGTGCAAAGAGTCATAATCTACAGCAGGCTTTCCATACCATTTTTCAAATGGTGTCTTGCCATCAATAGCAGCAGATGGTAGACGATTAATGAGGTGGCATGCCATATGTAATTGCCTCAGCCCAAAATTCTTTGCCCAAGCCAGCATTGGACAACATACACCGTACCTTCTCCAGCAAGGTCCGGTTCATACGTTCTGCCACTCCATTCTGTTGTGGTGTATGTCTAACAGTGAAGTGTCGGACGATGCCATCATTTTCACAGACCTTATTGAAATGATCATTTTTGTATTCACCTCCATTGTCTGTGCGAATACACTTGATCCTCCTGCCTGTTTGATTCTCCACCATCGTCTTCCATTTGAGAAAAATTCCCAGCACTTCATCTTTGTTTTTCATTGTATACACCCACACTCTTCGAGAAAAATCATCAACAAAGGTTACAAAATAGTGCTTCCCACCCAATGAAGGTGTTTTGGAAGGACCCCAAACATCAGAGTGTACATAATCCAAAATGCCTTTAGTATTATGGATCGCTGTACCAAATTTAACCCTTGTCTGTTTCCCTTTGACACAATGCTCACAAAACTCCAAGTTGCAAGCCTTTACTCCTTTTAACAATCCTTGATCTGATAGAGTTTTCAAGGATTTTCCTCCAGCATGTCCCAAGCGCATGTGTCATAGCTTGGTTGCTTCTGCCTCTTTGTCGTCACTGGATGTCACTGTCGCTGTCCCAATAACTGTACTGCCACGATAGCGGTACATATTATTATTCTTCCGATTAGCCTTCATTACCACTAGTACACCGGAGCATACTCTCATCACTCCATTTTCTGCAATGATTTTGAACCCTTTTGATTCTAGGGCTCCTACAGAGATGAGATTCTTCTTCAAATCCGGTACAAATCGAACATCTATTAATGTTCTGATCATTCCATCATGGTTCCTTAATCGTATTGAACCAATGCCATATCAGGTAAGAGGGTTGTTATCCGCTGTGTGGATGACTCTATATTCTCCTTCTTGAAATTCTACAAACCAGTCCCTGTTGGGACACATATGATAGCTACAAGCCGAGTCCATCAACCATATATCTGATGATGTTGATGACACTGTTGTAACTAATGAGAAGTCTGAATCATCACAATCAGCTACATTTGAATTCATAATGGCCTTTCCATTGTTCTGTTTGGCCTTATTCTTCAACTTCGGACAGTCTTTCTTCCAGTGCCCTTTTTCTCGACAAAAGGCACATTCATCTTTGTTGGGTCTGGATCTTGACTTGGATCTTCCCTTCTTTGTCCTCGTTTTATTTTGGGGATGACCCCTCACAAACAGTACTTCTCCTTCTCCGCCCTTCTGTTTTTCTCGCTTTCTTTGTTCATAGCTGTACAAAGCCGAACAAACTTCTCTGAGAGAAACTTCGTCATTTCCATGGAGTAGATTAGTTTCAAGGTGCTCGTACTCATCAGGAAGTGACGCCAACAACATCAAGGCCAAGTCACCATCATCATAAGTTGTATCCATATTTTGCAAATCTGTGACCAACTTATTGAAACTAGTGATATGTTCATTCATCGTGGTACCAGGAACATAGGTGAAGTGAAACAGTCTCTTCTTCATGTACAATTTATTTTGACTATTTTTCTTCAAAAATTTATCCTCCAGTGCTTTCCATAATTTACTTGCAGAAGTTTCCTTTGTGTATGGATATTTCTGCTCTCTAGCAAGGTAGGATCGAATGGTACCGCAAGCAACACGGTTGATAATTCTCCAATCTTCTTCTCCAATAACATCTGGTCTTTTTTCTTCAATGGCAAGATCTAGCCCTTGTTGAAAAAGGACATCTAGAACCTCGCCTTGCCACATCCCAAAATGTCCTGATCCGTCAAAATTTTCTACCGCAAATTTCGCATTTGACACAATTCTTGTCATAAGCGAAGATGCCAACGATGACGTATTATTGACACTTGATATAGATTCTTCTTGTTTATTGTCTCCCATTTTGACATAAATATTATTTAATAGCTGACGACACAAATCAAGATTATTTCCTTTCTGGTGTGGAAGATCAGACTAAGCTGCAACCACAGAGCATACTAAGACAGAATCTTGACACAGTTACCAAGATAAATCTTTTCTGATGTGGAAGATCAGACTATGCTGCAACCACAGAGCATACTAAGACAGTACCTTGGCTCTGATACCAATTGTTGCGGAAGCCAAATGTATATAGTGTGAATAAGTCACAACTACTATACCAAAAATTATGACAGCCACCAAATAATAAATAAGACAATAAAGCAACAATAAAGGGAACACCAGAATTTACGAGGTTCGGCTAATTTTGCCTACTCCTCGGACACAACCAATATTTTATTCCACTCCAAAAATACAAGTGAAATAATACTAAAGAGAGAAGATACAAATGCCTTAAACAGATGAGAAGGCAAATGAGAGGTGTGTTTAAATCCTAAACATTAAGCCTTCTTTTATAGGGGAAAAATCCCCCCAACTCTTCTTTTCCCACCGATGTGGGACAAACATTTCTGCCAAACTTAACAAAACAATCTTTGTAAGTTGTAAGCATCTTGTACACAAAGCCAATTGAATTTGGTCTTGTCGTATGTTGACTGTGAATTATGAGCCCCTTGATCCAGCAGTTGAAAAACAAGTGCTGGATCTGAGTTATGACCCCCTATAATCAGACCATATACAGTTGTGTACAAGTAGGAGTCAGTTTCCCCAATAATCAGACCATGCCCTCTCTTCAAAAGGCATCATATAGGTTTCTGGAAATGCAATTTCTGTCCTCCATCATCACAATAGGCAGCAAAAGTTTCAAACTCCCATAATAATCCATATCTCTCTTAATCTCTTTCTATATCAATGTATCATCAAGTTTCTGGGAAAATCAGTTTGACAAGCCACAGATAAAAATGTGGATAGTACATACATTTTTTTTACCTTTTTAGACCTGAATATAACTCTCTTCAAGTTTCATAATCATCTTTCGAGAATGCTGCCTCAGACTCATGGGTCAAGCCTCCATAAAGTTTCGTCTAAGACTAACATTATTTTGCGCACACATGTTTAAAATGTTTATATCCGTCAAAGAGAGGTATGCTAGAAAGTAGAAACCACAAATGTTACCATGCATCTAGGACAGTAAGAGCAATTTTTGTCATCCTCAAATTCTATATATATAACGATCCGGACGGTCGTTTTTAGAGTATTAGCCCTGATCCCCTATTTACTACTTTCCCCGTATCTTGTTATGCTTATGTGACTTGACGGGAGGTCTTGTTTTTGGCTTCGGAGTGAGTTGGGACACTTATTCCCTAAAATGGAAGCTTAAGTTCTACGAATTTGATCATAGTTGGAACTGTATGAAGACGACTCCGAAATGGAGTTTCGTCAGTTCCGTTAGCTCCATTGGGTGATTTTGGACTTAGGAGCGTGTCCGGGTTGTGATTTGGAGGTCTGTAGCTGAATTAGGCTTAGAATGGCGAAAGTTGAATTTTTGGGAAGTTTGACCGGAAGTGGACTTTTTGATATCGGGTCGAATTCCAAGGAAGTTGGAGTAGGTCCGTAATGCAATATGACTTGTGTGCAAAAGTTGAGTTCAATCGGACGTGATTTGATAGGTTTCGGCATCGGTTGTAGAAGTTTGAAGTTTCAAAGTTTATTAAATTTGAATTGGAGTGTGATTCATGTTTTTTAGCATTGTTTGATGTGATTTGAAGGCTTGACTAAGTTCGTATGATATTTTAGGACTTGTTGGTATGTTTGGTTGAGGTCCCGGGGGCCTCGGGTGGATTTCGGGTGATTAACCGACAAGTTTTGGACTTGTTTGAATTGCAGAAAAATGTGGTGCATCAGTTGCTGGTTTCCTTCATCGCATTCGCGAGAGAGTTCTCGCGTTCGCGTAGGTTATCTGGCAGGCCAGCTGAGTTTTTCTCTTCGCGTTCGCGATGTGGTTTTCGCATTCGCGATGCTTTAGAGCTTTGAGTCTATGTGGTCGCGATTGGGACCTCGCATTAGCGTAGAGGAATGGGCAGATGGGGTCCAGGCATTTAGTCTACGCGTCCCACGTTCACGTAGGGTCAGACTGTGTGAGCTTCCGCTCTCGCGAGTGGGTTCTCGTGTTCGCAAAGGAGGTTTTGTGATGAAGGAAATTTAATGTTTCGCGAACGCGAGGGTGTTTCCGTGTTTGCGAACAAGGAAATGCCCGGGCAGATATAAATATTTCAAAATGAGGGTTTTGCCATTTTTATCAAAACTTGAGATAGAGAGCTCGAATTTGGACGAGATTTTGAGGGATTTTCAGAGGCATCGATTGGGTAATAATTCTTCACTTATTTTTGGTTATATCCTACTAATCTATCATTAAATTCATCTTCTAATTTAAGATTTGGGTTGAGAAATTTGGGGAAAAGTGGGGAGAGTTTTTCAACCAAAATTTTGAGTTTTGATTAAATTTTTGATATCGAATTTGGGTAATTTTGGTACGAGTGAGCTCTTGGTTGAATGAGTATTCGTATTTTGTGACACTTACACGATTTCGATACATGGGCCCGGGTCGACTTTTTGGGGCGCTTTTCTAATTTCTTGCTAAAGCCTTGATTTCATTAATTAGATTGGTTTGTTATAGTTATATTTATGGTATGTAATTGCTTTGGCTAGATTTGGACCATTCGGAGTCGGAAAATCGTGAAAAAGGCATTCTTACTGATTGATTGAGCTTGGTTCGAGGTAAGTGGCTTGCCTAACCTTGTGAGGGAAATCCCCTTAGGATTTGGTACTGTTGTGATACTTCTATGATATGTGACGCCGTGTACGCGAGATGACGAGTGCGTACACATGCTAATTGTTGAAAAATTTAATTTTTGCTGAGTAGTAACCTGTTACATCTTAATTGAGTTACACCAACATGTGTAGTTATCATGTTTAGCTTAATATCGCATGTCTACATGTCTACATGTCTTAAATGCTTATTTGAAATCTGTGCAACATGCTTAATTGAATTCCTGTTTTTCCTTGATCTGTATTAGTCCTAAACTGTAGAGTTCTTGCTGTTAATTGTTGTTTCCATTGGTTTCGAGCCGTGTGTTTACTTTTGGGACTACGAGGCGGTACATCGGAAAATCCCATGCACATTTATTTTTGGTACTACGAGGTGATACCTCGGGAGATCCCCTTGCATATTTATTTTTGGGACTACGAGACGGTATATCGAAAAATCCCTTGTTGAGCATTTATGTTTGGGACTACAAGACGATATCTCGGGAGCGCCTCTGTTGTTTACCTCTATGTGTTGTGTTGTTACTTTCTCTAGAATTCTCTTTATTAGATTCTCAGTCTTTTCACGTTATTATATTCTGTCTTACTTATTGTATACTAGTAGGACCCTGACCTGACCTTGTCACTACTCTACCGAAATTATGCTGGCACTTACTGGGCACCGTTGTAGTGTACTCATGCTACTCTTTTGCACATATTTTGTGTATAGATCCAGGTACCTCCTACCAGCCCTGCTATTAGTTGCGTACTTGCTGCTGCTCCGAAGACTTCAAAGTACATATGCCCGTATCCACAGACCTCAGAGTCCCCTTCTATCCCTTTTATGTTGTTCCTCATTTATTTCTTCTAGTTACTGATGTATAGAAACATTTAGACAAATTTCTAGAGCTTGTGACTTGTGATTATCGGGTTTTGGGAATATTATTTATTCTTGAGTGCTGGTTTACTTGTACATGTCGAGCGGCATTTTATCAGTATATAGTTATCGGTTGAAGTTTAGTGTTAAATTCTACTTTTATTTCCGTTATTCCACAATTGTTAGGTTTACCTAGTCTTAGAGACTGGGTGTCATCACGACATCTTACGAAGGAGATTTGGATCGTGACAATATACAAAAATAGTTGCATGAAATTCCAGAAAAAGAAACTTTTAAAGATGCAAAATTTTAAAGAGGGGCAATATGTGGGATCCCAGCTAATGGAGCAAATGAAATTTGAAAAACGTATAAAGATGAGAATGCTATTCCATCGTCATTCATTGCTAAAATCAAGTCATGAGGTGGAATACCTAAGCGTATTAGTTGAAGTATGACCGCAAACTGGAGGTTCATTCTAAAGTAAAATACAAGGTCTAATTTAAGTTAAATTTTATGAACATGGTAGACCAAACCGAATGGCTTGGCTTGGGAATAGATTAAGCACAAGTCAGGCCAAGGTTATTAGACTACAATTGGGTCTCACGGCGAGGTACATATGTCAAGGAATCATCAGTATGTGTATGTGTATGTGTAGGTGTAGGGTAATACCAATTGTTGTGAAGAATCTGAATCCTTTCATCACCCTTCTTCTTTGGCTTCTCTTCTCCATTCTTCTGGCATTTCATCCCCTTCTTTATTACCGTTTCATTGCTTAGATTTCCTATTTTAGTTGGTTAAATACAATGTATCTTCGTTGTTGTTGAATATTTTGAGTACTATTCACGGCATAAAATGAGAACTGCCGAAATACTATCCCGAGGACAGAGTCTAATGGTCAATGAATTGGAATGAAAACAAAGAAAGACATTTATATCGTTGCAGAGACAAAAATTGTATAATTTCTTTCCGTCTCCACATGCCTTAGTGTGCAGATTCATTGATACCTCTATCGATACAAAGTAACCGATACTCAATGTAATAGTCAAGCTACTTAAGTTAAGGTACTAGGAGTAGTATTTTTCTATCATGATCTTTCAATCAAAATTTAATTCTTTCAAAATTTTGTAAATATGAGCGTATCATCGTAGCTCGTAGTCATGAATCATAGCAAAGGGAACACCCTAATTTGTGTTAAAAGCGTAACTTATTTGGCTTTGAAATGAAACTGTCCCCATACATAGGGTAAAGATATATATATATATATACTAGTCTTAAGGTACGTACGTTGCGCGTATATTTTATCTCAATAAATATAAAACTTTGAAAAGTTAAATAAATATTATATTAAATTTTTTGTTTGAGTTTAAAATTAATATTAACAAAAGTGTAAGTTTCTAAAAATAATGATTGTTGATTCTATTTAGCTAACTCAATAAAGTAAGAAACTCCACTTATAAGTCCTTAATCATCTCATTCAAAAAAACTTATCAAAGACAGTCTTTTTTTCTCACGACCAAAATGCAATTGTTTTATTTTCTTAACCAATAAGAAATTCAACAATAATTATTTTCAACAGAATAAAAAATGCTATTGCAAATGTATTGGTTTCAATTCTTATGTTTTGATTAATTTGCTCTTCCTTCGTTTTGTAATTGGCTTTCTTTCTCTGTCCTAGTACATAACTTTACATTTGAAAATTTATTTCTATGGAAGTAAGGGGTCATTTGATACATGGACTAAATTATCCTGGTATTATAATCCTGAGATTATAATCCTTAGACTAATTTATCCCAGGTGAGAGGTGGGATAAAATAATACCAGGTTTGATGGGATAAGGTGGAATAAGATGAGATATTCAGGATTAAGTTTGGGACAAAGTTTATACCATGTTTGGGTATTGGTATAAATTTATCCCGGGATAAATTTATACCACCAGCCATTATACTACCAACCAAACATAGTATAAATTTAGTACCACACTTTATCTCACCTTATCCCGTGTACCAAACCACCCCTAAGAGTCTAAGATTGTCATGGAATTTCTTAATGTTAATAGATTCTGAAAGGATATATTAATTATGAGCAAAACATGGAGTTTATTTTAAGAAAATTTTAATTTTGGCACATATTATTAGTTACACACCTAACTTGCTCGTAGTCTTAGTTCCTCATTCGAACTTTATTATTTGATAGTAGATATCCCATGGTCGCTGACATGACAAAGCGCATTGACACACTCATTTAGGTGTGTGAGAGTGGTTGTCAGATAAAGTATCTTTCGTCAGTTATCACATAGTCATATACAATACTTATTCATATGAGTTGTGTATTTCTTTTTGCTTCTTCTTAATACAATGCATATCTTATCCCATTTAATTTTATATTTTTATATTTTTATATTTGGAAACAATGGCTATGATTCAACTGTGTATTTCTTTTTTAGGGTCAAATTTGTAATAAATCTTAACTGAAACTCCATCATTTGAGCCAAACAAAAAAAGTTTTATCCAAAATAATGGAGTACCAACAATGTATTTCTTATTATTTTTTCTTAGACAAATGATTATTTATTTTAATTGTATATTTTTTATTTTCGAGTCAAATTAGTACAAAGAAGTCGGTTGGAGCTCCATTATTTTTTTGCCTAATAAAATATGTACAATCAAAATAATGAAGTTGTAATTGTATACTTTATTTTTATTTTTCCTTTACATGCAATAACTATTTATTTTATTTCAACTGTATATTTTTTAGGGGAGAAAAAATATGTAAATATACTTGCTTAAAGCGAAAAATATGTAAATATACTTGCTTAAAGCTCCATTATTTTTTGTCAAAGAAAAAGTTTTAAGCAAAATAATGCAGTACAAACTACATAATGTTTCTTTTTATATATCTTTTAGATGTACCGATTATTTATTTTAACTGTATATTTTTTCTTTTTTAGATAAATTTGTCAACATTTAGACTGAAATTTTATCATTTAAACCAAATAAAATAGATATATTTAGTTGTTAAATGAAAACTTACCCATTAAAATTTTAAGAATATCAATTACTTTCGTTTGAAAGGAAAATAAAGAGGCAAATTGATAAAAAGACAAAAATTACACAATGTTTTCGTCGTTGTTCTTATAAGAAAAAAAGCTTGCTTTCTATACTTTTGTACTTTTAAAATAATTTTTGTTGTTATTGGGAAAGATATTTAATATCAAATAAAAATAAATGAACAAATACTTATAGAGAAGCAATATTCTCAATTCAGAACTATGGTAAAATAAAGCTCATTAATTTAAAAGGTAAAATTTTTATAAAAAGTAAATCTTATTTGATTTTTGTGTCCTAATTATTAGGACTTCTAACGTGACAAATCAAATAAGGAAAGTGAACAATGTTTTAGTTGATTTCAAAGTGTTAAATATTAGGAAATAATTATGTGACTATTTGGTCCACTGTGAATTCTATTTTAAAGGAGTAAAAAGGCAAACGATATTTTACTAAGGGCTTTCGTGCTTTTAATATAGTATAAATATATAAAAGAAGGAATAGAAAAGATGACTTGGCACATCTCTTTGGCTAATGATCTTATTTATCTTTTTTCTCCTTTTTTTGAGATTTTATTCCTCATTTTAATATAAAAAAAACTCATTTACTACCTAGGAAAGTGAACTAATAAGGAAAATAATGAGGTTTACTTTTTTCTTGAAATTTTGGGTTTCCCTCCAACTTTTTGTTTATTTCAATTAAATTAAATAAATATATTAATTAACAAGTCCACAAATCACCTCCTTAAAGCAACGATGCAACGTTTCATGTCCAAAAGTCACACCATTTAAGAACGGATAAAACCGTTCGTTTGATTTCCCTCAGATCGGCAGCAGTTTTAGCAACAACACTAATTTATTTTACTTGCATTTATCACGTCACTATCTCTGCTGTTACTTTTTATTTTGATGTCTTTTTGTATTCTATGCGCTAACGGATCTATCTATATCTATATTTATATATATAATAAAGTTGGGCATAACAAATCTGATGTGGCATCTTTCAGAAATGAGGATTGCTATTTTTCTTTTTTCCTCCTGTATTTTTGCTTTTATCCCTAATTTTTTCTATTTACTTATGTTCATTGATATGATAAATAAAAACTAATGTTCTACCAAAAAGATTGAAATGGTTGCCAACAATTAATAAAAATTGAAACGGTTGTAAAAAGTTAATAAAAGTAATTGTAGCAATTTGAACGGATGCCTACATAACGAAAAATTTACAATAGAGAATATAATGGTGGTGCCAATTAGAATTAGTATGCCTCTCTTCCTCCTGAAAACCAATCTTTCACCCATTTTCATCTGGTTCATAATTACAGAGTTTTTCTTTCAATCTTATCTCGAATTGAAATTGTATCCGTATCTTTTTTATCCCTTTAGGAAATATATGCTTGTTGTTAGTATATTTTGGTTCTTGGAGATGAGATCTCCTTTTGTACTTTTTTTATGTCAGTCTAAGAGAGTTGCGTGGACGCCTGATTTATTTAATTTGCTGATATTTATTTTTGTTCTTATGTATGAGATTGATGGTCTGAGTGATCAGATAATAATAAGTGTCAATATGGTTCTACTGCCTTACGGTTAGAAAATGTGATCCACAATTAGAAGATGTGTTACCTTTTTTTTTTTTTGGTAATGAAGATATTTATTCCACCTTGTTTTAAGAGTTATTACAAATTGGAACTTTTCTAGGACACAAAGTTCCTAGCTTGTCCAGTTCAAAAGTAGAGACAGCAAAAGGGGGCAGGGAGAAGTACAACATAGGATTTCCAAAAAAGTTCGATTCGCTTCCATGTTTTGCCATAGCGTCAGCCACTCCATTCGCTTCTCTGAAGACGTGAGTGACCTGAGGCTCGCCTGCTCTAGTAAGCATCCATCTTTACCATGGCGTGGATTTCCTGCTCAATGCTTGCTACTTGATCTACTGTCAAGTCTGCTTCATTCCACATCATAATCATTCCGTCTGAGTTGCCCTGAGCTGCTACTTGAGTCATTTTTGTGAACCCAAACTCCACCATTAGAGCTTGGTGTTCCGCTAATTTTGTTTCCAGTAGGGCCACCAAAAAGGGTCTGTTATAGTCTAACATTGATCTAAATATCCTCCTGAACTCCTCATTACCCACTCCCCTGCAATTCCAGATTATAACACTCATCGATCTATTTAGGGTTTGGGACGTCTCTACTTGTGCCTGCCGTGGAGTCTCTTGGTGTGGACTCCCCCATGCCATATTGTCTTGGTTCATCCAGTGGTGCTCGTATAGGGTTGGGATTATTACTGTCCCATACTTGTAGATTCCCGGGGATTTTGAAGAATTCTTATATTGATCGAGAATTTCCTCAAGTCGTGCGGGCAATCGTAAGATGTATCTTTTTTCTCTTCTTTCCTTGAACACCAGCGTCTTTGGGTCCCTTATCATGCCGTACTCCACTCGTCTTGCTGTCAATGATCCTTCCTCGTCTTCCCCTTCTTCCGTCGATGTTTGAGCAAGTCCATGGGGACTGTTTGGTGCCGCCACTATAGCTGTGTTGTGGGCAGCTGCTATTTGCATTTGGTTTGTATGTGGTATTGGATTGGAGTGGTTGTTTACATCGTGGGCTGCCTGGTTTTGCTGGAAGTGTGTTCGGATTAGGGGTATGTTTTCTTGGAACAAAGGGAGTTGCATGCTCAACCCTATAGGGGCAGTAGGAGTGGGTCGTGATTGTCTGCTCCATGGTGATGGGTGAATCCCCAAGGTGGGGTGGGGTGGGGGAGGCATTTGGTTGTTGAACAAGGCCAGCCATGGGTGGTTTGCCACGTTGTCCAGCCCTATCCTCAGCCCCTCCGTCACTATTTGAGCAAGGTAGCTCGAATTTTCCAGCTGAATCGTGATGTCTCGCCCTTCCAACTGGAGATTCAAGTTGAGGGAGAAGCCTGTCGGTCCATATTCTAGCCATGACTGTAGAGCATGATTCATTGGTAATGGTGTTGTTGTGTATATTATTGGCTCCGGAGGGTTCATGGGTAGGTATGGTGCATGGTGTGCATGGTGAGGTGTTCTTGTTTGATTTCTCATCCAAACATTCCTCATGTTCCTGTTGTATCTGCGTTGGTAATTTGTGTGGTGGGATCTGACCATGGTTCTGCTCTTTGGTTTTTGGCAGAATGGGAGATGAGTGTTTGGATGATGAGGGCTTGTTTGAGTTAGTAGATAAATAGTTCAACTTGTTATACATAGGGGTGATGTACACGTCTGTTGGGATGGGATGACCAGCTTTTTGGTCCGAAAGGAGTTTTTCAATTGTTTTTGTTGGAGTGATTTGTGACAGGAGATCATTTGAGGTAATGTCTTCTTTTTTGGAGGTGGGAAGCCTAGTCTTAGGATGATTCTAATCGCTAATTAATGTTGATGGGGCTTTGCCTAAGCTTTGCTTTTGGTCTATATCCATTGAGTTGTCCTTTGTAGTTAGGTTTTGTACGGAGTCTCCAGATTTTTGCATTGTCTCCTGGTTCATAGGAAGTTGCCCGCTAGGTTTATACGTAGGTTTGACCTCCTTTTTTGTTGCAGGTTCTGTGGGCTCTAAGGTATTGAAGTGGGGCATTAATTGTGATGTGGAGATGTTTGATAAAGGTAGGGGTGTTTGGTTTTCCAATGTGCTTTTGGCAGGGGTACTGTTTGGGTGTTGTAGCAACTAGGTTTGCCTATAGTTTTTTGGTCCATGTTGATAGGGTTGTCTAGTGTATTGTTGTCTGAGATATGGTTTTTGCAAGGGTAATTGTTTTTGTCCACTGGGTTTAACAGGTTTTTTGGGTTGGTCGTATGTTTCTGTTGTTGCCCTTGTGAGTTGTCAATTGGGACTTCTCCATTTTTGACTCTTGTCATGCCTTGTTGCCCAGTAGTGGTCTTGGCAGATTCATCGATTTGGTTAGTAATAGGTAGTGATCTTTTTATTGCATTTTTTTTATGTGTCACTATTGTCCAATGGTCTATTACTTTGGTTAGGGTATCAACCTCCATGTTCATGCCATTGTTAGTAGCAGGTTTTGGCTTAGAAGTAGATGCAGTATGAGGGCAATTGATTTTATTGTGTCCTAGTCGTCCACATGACTCGCACATGAGATTAAAACCCTCGTAGGCTATTTTTTGGTAGTGGTTTCCTATTATGATGTGTGTTATAAGGGGTTTCTCAATGGGTGTTAGGATACATAACCTTGCATATTTGCCTCTGGTGGTTGAAGTAGTGCACGCGTCGATCCTAAGAAGTTTCCCTAGTTTGTTTCCTATTTTGTGAAGAATCTCATAGTCGTAGAACTCCGTTGGGAGCTCTGGTAATCTAGCCCAGATAGCTGAGAAGGTCAGTGATGCTGTTGAGGCTATGAACCTAGGCTCCCATTTCCTAACTGAGGAATTGATTTCCGATGAACCAAGGCCCCTCGTGTAATGCTTTGTCGTAGTTTTCCTGTCTAGTGAACTTTATGAGATAATAATCGCATCCAAGGTCAATCAGTGATAGGTGCTCCGTGGGTCTCCATATGGCATGGATTTTTTGTTGTAGGAATTGGTAAGTTACTCGTCTACCGAATATTTTTATTATTAGAGCATTTTCCCAATTTTTGTATATTCTTTCCTTCTCCTCTGAAGTTATGGGTATGAAGTTGTCCGAATCAAAGATGTTTTCAGTTTCATCCGAAGTATCAAAGCCAAGGATAGATTTGTGTACTGTTATGTGGTTTTTGGTTTGAGTAGTGTCTTGATTTTCTTGCAGCTTGGATAAGAAGGTATTTTTTTGGTCTTGTTTTCCATTAGAGTGTTCTGGGCTGTCCATTAGTGAGCTCAAGAGCTGTTGAGAGCTATGTGCATTTGTTTTGTTTTCTGCAATACTTTCCATTTCTGCGTCTTTGCCGTTGAGAGAGCATGTGTGGTTTTTGCATTCTGTTGTTTTCCTAAGTTTTGTTCTTCTTGCATTTGACGTATGAGTAGTAGTTGATGGAATGGAGCTTTGTTGTCTAAGAGAAGAACTAGGGTTCTTCTTCTAGGTTTTCTAGAGAGAGGTTTTCTATGGAGAGGTCAGAGAAAGGCATCCTTGGGAGAATCGGCGAAGATGTGTTAAATATATATGCAAACAAATGCTTCTCCCTAATGCATAGTTCTTGGTAATTTGGCCAGTATTTATTTTCATGTTTTTTGAGTCTTTTACTCTTGGTTTGATTGCTCTACTGGGCTGATTAAAAAAAAGGCTTAATTCCAGAAATAACAACGTTGCAGAAAATATTTAAAAATAATAAGGAAAATACAGTAATAGAAAATTTCCTAGAATAGCAGCTCTTTTAGGGAATGGAGAATTGAGGAGATTAAGGAATATAAACCAAAAATATAAAACAATTAAAAAAATAAAAAAGAACATGAAAAGAAGTATCTGTCCAAATTGTAATTCAATTAACACCTACCAGGCATTGCAAATTGCATTGACATTTATTTCTTTTCTCCCTTCCTATTTCTATTTGCTTTTCATTTCATGTGTTTAATTATATTTGAGAGTAAATTTTAGAAAAACAAAACTTTTACTATTTAATGAGAGAAAATCAAAATTCTAATAAAAATATTTATATTTGTGATTTCATCAATTTATCGAATTAGTTTTTGTACGTATATTATACTATGTAATGACAGAAAATACCTTCTCAATCTTAACAAAGTATATAATTTTATGCAAAAAATTACTAACATCATTCATAGTCGCGCGAAGCGCGAGATAATTCACTAGTTGTGAGCACGTGATTTTTGCCCTATATATGAATTAATCCCAGAAATTCAAACAAAATAATTTCTTTATTATTTTACAATTTTTGTGAATTTTGTGTTATTTTCTTGTAATTGTTTGCATTTTATTTGTGCATTTTAATTCATATGAAAAATACAAAAATACATTTGCATTTAGGATCTAATTTCATATTTTAGGATTAATTAGGGTTAATTTGCTTTAGAACAAAATATGAAGAAAATAACAAAAATAGTTCACTTTTGCATTTTTAATTGTTTAATTGTGAATTCGTCACGAAATAGATTTTAAACAATTGTAGGAGTTAATTAGTTTAACTTTGAAATATATTAGGACTTTATCTTTATTCTTGCATTTTTATAAAATCAGAAAAAATAAAAATACAAAAATACAAAATGAAAACAAAAATAAGTAAAAGGAATAAAAGGAAAAACAATTAAAAATGGGTGGTCTTAATAAGAGACCAAAATTGGGCTCATTTTAATTTGACCAAACCTCAGCCCAAATAAAAATTCCCACCAGAACCCATTTCCGACCCAAGCCCAAAAACCATTCCCCACCCGGTCCAGCTCTCTATCGCCCAAAACGACGCCGTCCTCTCACCATCTAATCTTGGCTGTCAATTCTCCTTGATCTAACGGCCACAATTGGCTCTTGGGTTTATAATAAAACTGTCCTAATATACGTATAGCCCTAAACGATCGTATTCATCTTCCTCGTATCTCTCTGTAGCACCACCGGCGGAGCCGCCGCCGGTGAACGTCGCCGTCACCATTCACGCCCAAATTAACACCCCGTGATCCTCTCTTCTCCCTCATCTCAAATCTACAAACAGCTCCCTTCAAAACCCAGCCCAGCTCTTCGAATATTCGTCCAAAGTTTTCCGGCCACGACGCCGGTTACCCCAAATGACCCCAAAATAACACCATAGAACCGCCTAATCTTCCTCTATCCAACCCCCATAATTGTGTCCCTCAAATATTGCCCGATTTGCTCGAATTTGAACTCGAAGACTTTCCGGCCAAACCCTAAAATGCCCAAACGCATGCAAGTGACGCCATAGAGTCTCTGGGCCTTCCTCGTAATGAATAGGTCATCAATCGAGCTTTGTTCCCGCCGGAGCTGGTCGTGTTCAAACTTGGAAATTTAATTGGAGTTTTGAAATGAATCAGTAAGTTTTCGAGTGCATTTTCTTATTTTTGATTTTCCTCTGTTGATATTCACTGATTTCCTAGGATTATATAGCTTCTTAATTTGTTTGGTAACAATGTTTAGTCTGGGATTAATAACTTTTCTTTTTCATCTTTCTTGTTGATCCCTATCTGCTTGATTCATACTAATTTTAGGTGATTAATTAGTTATTCATTAGGTTTGTCTCAGTTTGGCCGTTTGAATAATGATTCTTAATTTTAGTTGTAATTCTGTTTGATTACATATTTGTTTGAATGTTAATTTGCTTAATATTTGCTGTTAATTCTTAATTTATTCTTAATATTTGCTGTTAATTCATCCCAGTAGATAGGATTATATTTTTTTTAGTTGAAAGTTCAGACCCTAGGACTCTTTTGAATATAGTTGTTCTGTTTAGTAATTTTGGGTTAAATTAAGGGCAATTGGGGTAATTTGGGGTAGGGAATTTAGCTAGAATTTTCCTAGAAGCTTCTAGGTGTAGGTGTTAAGGCATATTTCAGTTAACATAGAGGGTTGACTTGAGTCACAAGGCAAGAAGTAGGGGATTGAAGTTGAAATTAAATAGAGACTTGAAATAAAAGCAAAAATCTGACCATTCACCTGGGTTGTCTATTAAAGGGATCACAATTGTTTTGTTAGGGGTTCTTCTTTTGATTTCCAGTCATCTTTGAACTGAAAAAACAAGCCCCTCTCATTAGTTTTTTTGTTCCAGATCTTAAATAGGAATTCAAATTTCAAAAAAAATCAAAAAAAAAAAATAGAAAAAAACTCAAAAATCCAAAAAAAAAAAAGTGTTACTGTTCCATTGATCACTTTGATTCAATCTCAAGTTGGTCTAATTAATGTCGATATTCTGATTCCACAATTGATAGCTGATAGATAGAAGCTGAGTGCATTTTGAATTTGAGTTCGTCTCTGTTGTTGGTTGGTTGAAAGGGTCTCAAAAGTACCTTGTGTGGTTTGTTTACGAGTGATTGTGGGTTGTTCAAGTTGCTGTTGGGTTCGTGTTGTTATTCCTGCTTGGATTTTTGAAATTTCTGGATTTCTGGGTTTATTGTTTGGACTGGATCGTCGTTCTACTGCTGGAAATCGAATATTGTTGCTGTTGCTTGACTGTTGCTATAACTGACCATTTCTACTCTCATTTCTGTCCAATATTCAGGTACACACATGAACTCATTGATGATGTAACTCCGAGATTAAGCATGAAATAAAATGTTTGGGCAGTTGCTCGCTGGATGAGGCGTCTGTTGTTATTCCATTATAAATGATAGTTGAAGTATGTTTTGAGCTGATTAACACTCGATGAAATTTGAAGCTGTGGAATGTGTACTTAACGAGGACTATATGGGATCAGTAATCTCACCTTATTTGATTATAGATTTGGTAGTTAAACACTGAATTCAGTAGCATAGACTTTCAGGTTAACTGTACACTCTAAATAGTCTAGTATGCTGTAATGTGGTAGTGAATAATGTTAGTTTCCAATCGTTAATTGTTAGTGTTAGTTTAAATGAGTGTTGTTAAGCATGAATTTGTTTCCGGTGATCGTAAAAAAAAAACAAGTTTAAAAGAGGTCTGTGTCTCATTTGATTCAATTCCGTAGTCCAGCTGGTTTGAAGTATTAATGTGTTTGAGTGTTAATCTAGTAATAGTGATTTGAATAATACATTATTTTGAATTGGGCCTTTAGCTGGCTTGTATGAATTGGTTATTCTGTTGTGAACTATTTAGGCACATGTGAAGTAATTTGAAATAAGTGTAGCAGATCTGGGCCTGCTGTTGGGCCTTACGTGACTGGGCTGCCGATGGCCCAGTTTCCAGAGATGTTTGGTTATAGTTTAGGAAAAACACGGGTTGCCCAGCTCAGGGAATCAGTCTCCCGATCTGTCCTCCAAAGCCTGATCAGTTGAGGCGTCTTGGGTCACACAGCTTGGGCCATTTGGGCCTGAGATTAAATGGAAGATGGACTAATAATACCCAAGGGATAGGTGGTGGATCTCATTATCTAACAATAATTAATTAGAATTTCATTTTATTTTAGAGACAAATAGAAAATCGTAGTCACTTTTAGGTTGGACTTTTAATAAAATAAAATGAGATGAGCCTCGCCGAACAAAGATACAAATGTGGGGCCCTCAATAGTGTTATATGAAAGCTAATTAGAATTTGGGATGGCCGTTTAGCGAATTTCACGGCTTTCCCCAAATAATAATACACTAGACTCTTTAAGCACGACTTTAATAAAATTACATTCTTAAATACGGGTGCACATTTATGTGACTCAAATCCAAATCTCAACGGAGTCGAAATGTGTTGACAACCACGGGTGCATTGATGTGACGTGATTCGAGACGTATTTTTACGACGTTGCAATTCTCGTTAAAATAATAATAATAAAAGCGGTTTAAAATTAAAAAGTCCATAAGCAAGAACATGTTTTGAATCAGATAAAATCAAATACAATAGTTGAGCGACCGTGCTAGAACCACGGAACCCGGGAATGCCTAATACCTTCTCCCAGGTTAATAGAATTCATTACTCGGATTTCTGGTTCGCGGACTGTTAACAGAGTCATATTTTTCCTCGGTTCGGGATTCAACCGGTGACTTGGGACACCATTAATCTCCCAAGTGGTGACTCTGAATAATTAATAACTAAACCCCGTTCCGATTGTCCTTTAATTGGAAAAACTCCTTTATGCCCTTGCGGGCGTAGGTGAAAAAGGAGGTGTGACAGCTCTGGCGACTCTGCTGGGGATCGAACCCAGAATCTCTGGTTCAGGGTTTAAGAATTCGTGCTTAGAATAATTATTGTGTTGGCTTTATCTGATCTCCTTACATGTTTCATGCTAAATGTGCTAAATGTTTTACCGCTTTGATATTATCTGAACTGTATATAAGCTGTGCCGAAACCCTTCTCTTCTCACCTCCGGGGATGTGCTTACTGGTTGAGACTCCCTATTCTGTTAGTGTCATACCCTGAAATAAAAAGAGGCTCGGATAAGTTGCAAAGCCGGACGATCTCACGGGTCCCCGGTACGCTGCCCCCTCCTCGACTCTAGTTGTCCGCTCGAGTGCACTGTTTAGAACACATACCCAGGTTTTGAACCTAGAATAACTTGACTTCATGCCGGATCCCTAGTAGGAGCGCTTAATTGCATCATGCTGCATTTGACTTAGGGGACTCAACACAAGGGTTGGGTCCGTCTAGGGCTAGCAACCTGTAATGAAAAGACCATCCTGATGCATCCTACTTGTTCTGTACATATATTTGTTTCGAACCGGCTTTTGAATCTCGGGAATGTTGGAAAATTGAGAAAAAGAGAGAAATAGCAGTTAGGGAGTTAATTGATTATTTTAGAAAAACTAATGACCAAATACTGTCGAAACTCTGCCGAAATTTTGAGAAAATGGAAAAAGGAAAATGTTTTATTTTTAATAGTTTGTTTTACTAAAAAGCAAAGGAAAAATAGAAAAAGAGACTTTTATTTTTTGAAAGTTGTTTGTTGAAAATGAAAAGAAAAAGAGTCTTTGTTTTAGTTTGGAAAAAATAGGTTGTTTATTGTTTGTTGAAAAAGAAAAAGAAAGGGAGAGTCGTTATTTTGTCTTGTTTTCAAAAATAGAAAAGGAAAAATAGTTTGTCTTGCCATGGAAAATGAAAAGAAAGAGCCTTGTTTTCAAAAATATAGTTAGTTTCTTTGCCCGAACTACACCGATTTGATTCTCACAGGTGTGGGATACGTAGGCAACCCTCATCGGGTCCAACCTCCCCTTTGCAAAAATAGCCAAAAATATTTAAGTTTAAATTTTGGCATGAATAAGTCGGGTGATGCCGTTTTCGTCAAAAACAGCCGAACGTTCCCGAAATGGACGCCGGAAGGCTGACTTTGCATAACGGCCACCTTTGGTCATTTTTAGATTTTTGGCCGGTTGACCCGCACAGCCTTATATTTTTCGTCCCCGAGGAGCTGGAAGGCCGTGTTCTGCAATACCGGGTGTAAGCACGTGATTTTTGCCCAATATGAGAATTACTCCTAAAAAAATCAAAAATAAAATATTTTTTCTTGGTGTGCAATTTTGTGATATTTTGTGATATTTTGGATAATTATTTGTATTTGTCTGTGTTTGTTTATTTGCTAAATTAATAAAAAAAATACAACAATATGTCGCATTTTGCATGTAGGATTCAATTCTACAATTGTTAGTAATTAAATTTGTTTTACAAAAAATAAAAATTACAAAAATAGGCATCGTTTGTATTTTTAGCATTTAATGTCCAAATATACAATTTTATGCTTAATTATTACTTAATTGTGCGTTAATTATTATTGGGAGTTAATTTGCACTTTTATAACTTAATTTAGCTCTTAATAATAATTTAATTATTTTTATAATTTAGTTTTAGATAAATAAAAGAAGAAAAAAAGAAGACAAAAATACAAAAAATCGGAATTGGGCCTCTTCTTCAATTTCAAGCCACAGGCCCAAAAAAATGGCCCAACCTTCCCTACGACCCAGTCCATTTCGAACCGGGTCGACCCAGTCCATAACCCAAAAAGATCCAAACCCTCTTTTCTTTCATTTTTCATAAAACAAAATAAAACAAAAAATAAAAAAAAACCAAGAAAACCCTAACACTAACCATCCGCCACCCCCCTCATTTTCTTTCTTCTTCTTCTTCAAGCTCCAAATGATCTCCATCCATGGCTGCCCCATCTTCAGCTTTCTTCGTCCCAAGCTTCATCTTCATCGTCAAATAACATCCGCCATCGACGAGCTCGCCAAGCTCCCATGGCTGCGAATCTTCTTCTCCTTCTTCTTTGTTGCGTCGTTGTTTCTTCTACTGCTGCTGCGTCTGCCATGGTTGCTCCCCCACTGTTTCTGCGTCGCTGCTGCTGCTGCCACTGCGTCGCCGCTGCTGCTGCCACTGTGTCGCCGCTGCTGCTGCCACTGCGTCACCACAGCTGCTACTGCTTAAGCAAAAGCTTCGTCCAAACGAGCATCGTCGTCTCCATCGCTGCCACTAGTTGAGTAGCGTTGCTACTGCTACCCGTGTCGCCACTGCTGCTGCATTTTTCTTCCAGCTATTTGCGGCTTCACTTCATCGTCCTCTTCGCTGCTATTGTTTCGTTGTCGCTTCGTCGTCTTCAAGTCCGTTTATGTCAAAGTTTCGTTGGATTCGTTTAAAGTTCGTTCGAGTTCGTCGTTGGTCATTTACGGTTAGTTGTTCTAAGTTTTGTTTCTGTCCATAATTTGTTTGATATTTTCAGATTTGGAATTAGTATAAGTTTGCTTTAGTTTTCTTATTTATTTTAGATAAAAATTGTTAGTTTAATTATATTGTTGTTAGATTTAAGTTGAAGATCCAATTTAATTATTTTTCAGCTTGTTTTATTAATTTTAAGAGGATTTAGTTTTAATATAGAAAGATATTAGTTTAAATCGTTCAAATCCGTTGTTGGTTGTTAATATAGATTTAGTTCGTGTTCATCTTGTTTGAAGTTCGTTTTTAATTTAGTAATTTAATGCGAAGTTATGTTTTGGTTTTAATTTTTGGATCATGCATCTTTGTTATAAGTTTTGTTGGATTTAATTTAAGAAAGATTAGTTGATTATTTGAAGATTAGTGATTTGAATATGTTTATTTGTTTTGTTTAAGTTTAATTCGAAGTTTGAACAAAGCATGTTTGTTATTGTTATTGAATATTTTCATTCATGTTCATACTTTGTTTGGTTGATCTTGAATCCGAAATTTGTATAGTTTAATTTCTTGTTTATCATTTATGATTATTTCTTGAATTGGTCTCATAATCTTGTTTAAGTTTAATATAGGAATTGTTGGTTGTAATGTTGTTAGAATTGGTTTTAAGTTCAATATTATTGAATTTAGAAATTTGAATATACTTGTTTGTTGTTGTTGTTGTTCTTGTTGAATCTGAAAATAGGATTGTTTGTTGCTAAAATATTGTTCAATCAAATTTTAGTTGTTCTTTGTTGTTCAATTTATGTTCATGTGATTTATTGTTGAAATGTTGAAGAAATCATGTTCATGTGATTTGTTGTTGAAATATTGAAGAAATCATGTTCATGAAATTTGTTGTTTGAACATTGTTAGAAATTAATCATATTGTCTATATTTTGGTTAAGTTTGATTAATTGATGTGTTATAGCTGATGGGTAGTTTGGTAATTTGCAGTACGTTCAGGGGTAGTTTGGTAATTTCAGTAAGGTCGGAGGGGTAGTTTAGGAATTGTACATTTTGTAATTTTTTATGTGAAGCATGGGGGACAAAATGAAATGAGGTGGGTTGTGATATAGTTGTTTAATATAAAGGGGGGACAAGACAAAATTTAGTGGGGGGAATCTTGTATTTATTTATGTTAGGCATGGGAGACAAAATATAATGGGGTGGTGTGATATGTTTATTTAATGTAATGGGGATGAGTGGGAAGATAATGGGTTTGGTAGAGAAAATGGGTTGATTTTAATTGATTAAAAGATTTATGGGATGGGATATATATAGAAGTCTTGAATCAGATTTTAAGAAGACAGACAGAGATAGAGAGAAAAAAGAATAGAGGAAGAAAAATTTAAGAGAGGAAATTCCGAAAAAAAATACTAAGACTTTAGAAAAACAAAAAGAAAAACATTCTGGAAATTCAAAAGAAGAAGAATATACACCTGGTATACAATCCAAATATTCAGATACGGATTGAGAAATTTAGGGTTTAACACTAACTAGTCTTTCAAAAAATCTGAAAAGTTTCCCTTTGCTTCTGTCCGCTGGTTGTTGTTGTTTCTGGATTTTGTTTTGATTTTTAAAATCTGTCACTAAGTTTCTCGTCGCTGGTTGTTACTAGTTGCTGGGATTGCTGTTGTTATGCTACTGAATTTCTGCTGATCTCTCACTTTTCTTTTGCTTCCAATATCAGGTACACAACTGACACGCTGATTATTGTAAACTGAAACAGGAAGCATGAATACGAAAAATGAAGAATTGAAGTTCTAAATTTATTTTGAATTATATTCTTAATTTTATTTGTATATATAAATTATTTAGCTTACAAAAATCGGAATCATGTAGCTATTTAATGTATATATAGTGGAACATCCAACGATAGCTTAACGGATGAACTATCTATATATTGCTTAAAAATAAATAAATGGTGTAGTAACTCCGTCTAAGTTAAAAATCAAACGAATAGACCATTTCGGAACTTGTAAGAAAATTGTTTAGTTAAATAATATTGGTTAATTCCAGCATGTAAATGTTTTAGGATTAAAATTAGATTGCCAAGTTTTTTTTTTAATTTGACAAACTGAGAACATGCCTAGTATAATGTAATTAGGTAGTAATACGTGAAGCCCAGGTTTAGTTTAATGCCATATACGTTGGGCCTGTGCCCGTATTGGCAACGGACTGCCTTGCTTGTATCATTTTTCAGAATTTACGAATCATATTCGAAACTCAACTACAACAACTCAAGCATGTAAATAAATTAAGACCTTTTCTCTTTCATTTTTGGAGACAATTTTAATAGAAAATGTAGGCACTTTAGAATTATCCTGATAAAATAAATGAGATGAGCCTCGCCCAATAAAACGCACAAATTGCGGGGCCCTCGATAAATGTTTAATTAAAATTACTTAGACTTTGGGATGAGCCGTTTAGCAAAATTCCACGGCCTTACCCAGAAATAATAATACGATAATTGCTTCAGGCGCGCATTTTAATAATCTTACCTTCTTAAATTCGGGTGCACATTTATGTGACCCAGATCCAAATCTCAACGGAGTCGGAATGTATTAACAACCACGGGCGCATTGATTGTGACGTGGTTCGAAACGCATTTTCACGACGTTGCAATTCCATAAAAAATAAATAATAATAAAAGCGGTTTTAAACTTAATGAAAGCACATAAAGTAATAACATGTATTAAATCAGATATCTAGCCATTATAACAATTTAAGCGACCGTGCTAGAACCACGGGATTCTAGGGTGCCTAACATCTTCCCTCGGGTCAACAGAATTCCTTACTTAGAATTTCTGGTTCGCAGACTTCATTTGGAAAGTCGAATATTTTCCTCGATTTGGGATTCAAGATAAACGGTGACTTGGGACACCAAAAACCTTTCCCAAGTGGCGACTCTGAATTAAATAATCTCATTTCGAATATTGTCACTTAAATTGGAAAAACTCTCTCGCGCATTCAACCCTTCGGGGCGGGCGCGCAAAAAGGAGGTGTGACAGCTCTGGCGACTCCGCTGGGGATTAGAACCCAGAACCACTGGTTCAGGGTTCAAGAATTCGAGCTTAGAATAATTGTTATATTTGGCTTTATTATCTGATCTTTATTACATGTTTTGGCATAACGTACTAAATGTTGTCTTTTACCGCTTTGATATTATCTGAACTGTATATAAACTATGCCGAAACCCTTCTCTTCTTACCTCCAGGGAGAAGCTCGCTGGTCGAGACTCCCTATTCTGTTAGTGTCAATACCTGAAATAAGAAAGAGGTCGGACAAGTTACAAAGCCGGACGATCTCGCGGGTCCCCGGTACGTAGCCCCCTCCTCGACTCGAGTTGTCCGCTCGGGTACACAGTCTAGAACATATACCCAGGTTATAAACCTAGTATAACAAAACCGCATGCCGGATCCCTAGTAGGAACGCTTATTTGCATCATGTCGCATTTGACATGGGGGACTCAATACAGGGGTTGGGTCCGTCTAGGACAGGCAACCTGAAATGAAAAGACCATCTTGCTGCATCCCGTCTATTTTGCGCATTTATTTGCTTCAGATCTGCATGCTGACCAGTTTTTAAAAAGGGGGGGGGGGAAATAGCAGCGTAGAGAGATAATTACTTATTTTTTGGAAAAATAAAACCAATGTACAAGCAGTATCAAAACCTCGCCGGAATTTTCTTTTTTAAAAAAAAAAGAAAAGAAAAAATGAAAACAAAATTTGTCTTCTAGTTTGATTTAATAAAAAAACATATAAAAAAATTCCTTTTAATCACTTTCAAAATCAAAAAAGGGGTATTTATTTAAAAAATAAAAAGGGGAGAAAATTCAAAATTCAAAAAAAAAATATTGTTTTATTTGTAGTATCTCTTTAAAAGATTTTCGAAAATTTCAAAAAAAAAAAAGAGTGAAAAGAAGTTTAAAATTCATAAATATTTCCTTAGTCTTTTTTCAAAAATAAAAAAATATATATATATAGATCCAGAAAAATATTTTTTCTTCTTTTCTTTAAAAGATTGTAGTCAGAAGGGGTTTAGTTTATTTACTCTACGCCTGATCGGACCGAACTACGCGGGTCTGATTCTCACCGGATGTGAGATACGTAGGCAAACCTCATCGGTTCCGACCCCAATTTTAAAAAAAATCCAAAAATATTTTCCTTTAGTTCCTTCTTTATAAATCTTTCCTTAGAAAATGCAAAAAAAAAAAAGAAATAAAAAATAATATAGAAGTTTTCTTTAAACTCAAATAAAAAAATATAGTTTCCTTATTTCTAAAGTCTTCCATACGAAAAAATGAAATAAGAATTAAAAATCAACAACAAAAATCCAAAAAAATACTCTTTTCTTTTTAGTCTTTCTTTTGTAAATGTCCAAAAAAAAATATTTGAAAAATTGAATTCCAAAAATATTTTCGCTTTTCTTTAGAAGTGCTTTCGTAAATCAATAAAAACTCAGAAATTCCAAATCATTTTCTTAAAAGTCCCTCTTTCAAAAATTTTAGAGACAACATCATAAATCAAAAAATATATATTCTTTCTTCCATAGAAAAGGGTGAAACAAATGAAAAAAAAATCATCAACCAAACACATTTTCTTTTTTTGTTTAAAAACAAAACAAAATTCCAAAGTTCAAGTCAAAAGCAAATAAATTTTTTTAGAAGTCTTTCTTTAAAAAATAAAAAAAAATCAAAATAAAATAAAAAATTCTTTCTTCTTTTAAAGCATTTCTTTCAAAAAATTCAAAAAAAAAAAGGTTTAGTTTAGTTACTCCATTTTCGATTCCCGAACTACGCAAGATCTGATTCACGCGGCATCGTGATACGTAGGCAATCCTCATCGGATCCGGTCACATTTTTAACTGCAAATAATGAAAACAATAATAATAGGAAATAATAAAATAAAACAAAAAATATAATAAAAAACGATAAATAAAGGGAAGCCTTAAGGAGAAGCCGGAATGACACATGTCTTTGTTGCAAGCATGAGGAAACTCCCCTGACTGTATAGGTGCATCACACCCCAATGTGAGATTACCTGTCTATTATTTGTTTTAAACTAATCGTCATGTTTGCTGATAAGTCCAGGTTCCTAGAAAAGTGGTTTGGTTTTGTGGTAATCTGGCCTCTCATACATACTTCACGAGATCAAAAGGAAACGTTCAGCCACCCTTCGCTAAATCAAGAGGAATTGCTCATACATATTTCACAAGGTCGAAGGGAAGTGTCGAAATGTCTTCAGAAATTCCTCTGCCAACGATTCCTATTTCGGAGGAAAGTTCAATCTCAGTCATCCCAACTTCTGAGTCAGCAACTGTCGAGGAAAATAGGATTCTGCGTCTCCGCATGATGGAAATGTGGGACGCCTGGGCCAATGGAAAAGAGCCACCAAGTGCGATCCCTGGATTCCCTGAGCTTTTTCCTAGGGCAAGTGGGACCTCCAACATCCCCACAAATTATCCAAATACCCCATTGGGATTTCCTACCATCTCAACCTACTTTACTGGAACACCTTCTGAGTCTCGCCCCCAGGTGTTAGCTGCCGGAGCGGTTTCAAACATATTCACTGCTCCACCTTGTTCATCCACGGCACAACCTGTTTTACCCAGGCCTAACTTCGATTCATCATCCTTCACATTTCAAGCACCACCTCTTCCATTGGAACCTAGTCAGTTCACTACCAACGCTTACCCTCAGCCGTCTCGGTACGAGTTTATCGCAGGACAGGAGAAAGCCGAGAAAACGCCTGAACAAGAGGAAATGACCAGAAAGATGAGGAGTATGGAACAGAGTCTCAAAAGCATACAAGGCTTGAGCGGACAGAAAAGTGTATCCTATGCCGATTTATGCATGTTCCCTCATGTGCACCTGCCATTGGGATTCAAAACCCCAAAATTCGAGAAGTACGATGGGCATGGTGATCCTATTGCTCATCTCAAAAGATATTGCAATCAGCTGCGGGGAGCCGGTGGAAAGGAAGAACTACTCATGGCCTATTTCGGAGAAAGTCTGGTTGGCATCGCATCTGAGTGGTACATGGACCAGGATATGTCTCGCTGGTACATCTGGGATGATCTTGCTAGAGATTTCATCAGGCAATTCCAGTACAACGTCGATATTGCTCCAGATAGGAACTCTCTGACAAATCTAAAGAAGAAACCCTCAGAAAATTTCAGAGAATATGAAGTTAAGTGGCGCGAACAAGCTTCAAGAGTGAAACCTCCAATGGATGAGATAGAAATGGTCACTATCTTCCTGCAAGCCCAAGAGCCCGATTACTTTCAGAACATGATGTCGGCCATGGGAAAACCTTTTGCAGAGGCCATCAAAATTGGTGACATGGTAGAACACGGTTTGAAAACAGGTAGGATTTTAAGTCAGGCATCCATTAGAGCAACCTCCCAAGCCATCCAAGGTGGATCCGGAGGAATGGCAAAGAATAGGACAAGAGAAGAAACAACCATGGCAGCATCATGGGGAAGAAGATACCGGGCCCCTAGACCTGTGTTCTCTGAAATAACCCCTCAACACTACTATCCTCATTCTGATATGGTCTATGCTCCACCACTTTATGCGGTTATGAATGCTCAACCTTTCAGTCGACCTCAACCACAGGCTAACAGAAATCAAGCTCCACATCCTAGGAATCAGCCTCCTCACCGAAACCACTACAATCCTCGACCTCCTCAGAATAATTTTCGTCCTCGGGAACCACCCAGGAGACCCAACTACACACCAATCGGTGAACCCTATTCCACCCTATTCCCTAAGCTTGTCCAAATGAATTTGTTGCAGCCCATACCACCAAACGGGCAGAACCCGGGATCACCATCATATCAGCGGGGTGTCAGATGTGCATACCATTCAGGGGTAGAAGGGCACGACACCAACGACTGTTGGACATTGAAACAAGCTGTAGAGAATCTGTTAGACCAAGGGAAGATTGTGTTGAGAGACGAGGATATCCCAAATGTGACCAATAATCCGCTGCCCGCCCACAACAACGGGCCGATAGTTGGGATGATTTGTGAAGACGATGAAGTTGATCCGGCACTTAAAGCCATAATTGCTATTGCTGATACAGAAAAGGGACCCAGGGTAACTCCGGAGCAAGAAAAAGGAATAAGTGATGTATTCAAGCAGGCCTCCATGGTATGGGGGACGATCAAACAACCTCGGCCGAACGAGCCAGTGTTTGTCGGACGCATACCACAGAAGCCAAAATACAACAAAGGGGAAGATGATAAGGTGTCCCCGCTCGAAGAGAGTGAGGAAATATGTGAGGCGGTAAGGGAAAAGCTATGCGAAATACACATGGTCCAGCCAGGAGAGGGCACTAGCACCATTGAAGTATCGTACATGGGACCAAGCACCAAGCTTCAGAACTAGAAGGCTACGCCATTCTTGATCAAACAGAAGTCCTAATGAACTTGTCTTGCCACTTTCTCTGCATCACGAGTTACCCCACGGTGTGACTCAGATGTTTTTCTTTAGTTTCATGTTTTTAATTTCCTGAATGTCAACCTTTTTCCTTATCTTCCCCAAAATGCCAAGAAATGAAATCATGTCTCATTACTCACTTTCTTCTTCTATGTTTTCTTTTGTGTTCTCTTCAATTCTGATAAATGCAGCTTTAAATAACATGACATGTTTGCAGACTTCATGCCCGTATCACGAGAACTCCGTCAGACTTCAAATAATGAGTCAAAATTTGAGATATAAAGAATTTGAAAAGTAGGAACAACTAAAGAAAATTGGTTCATGGTTTGGAAAATGTCCGTCACTAAAGCAGAGTTTGAGAGCAGTAAATGGGTTTAGACCCGTACAGATTGATAACCTTAATAACTGCGATTTGTCACGAGCAATTGTACCAAGAAAGAAGGGTCCATACGTCATTGAAAAACGTTACCAAATGGAGCATTTGTATCTGGGCGACGTCGAAAGAAACGACGTCAGCCTTGCTTGGAAAGCAGGTGCAGTGATATGTCTAAATCACTCTGGCGATATCTTTGCACAGTTTGAGATGACGAAGGCTTTCGTTATCGCTACCCAAACACTATTAACCCTTTGCAAACCCATTTGAGCTGGTTACTCTTCTTTGATTACCCTCTTTGGAACCTGAAAATATTATTGAAAAAAAAATGAGAAAAAAAAGAAGAAGAAAGAATTGGAAGAATGAGGAAATATATATACAAAAAGCAAATCAGAAAAAAAATAATAAAGAAAAATATAAAAAAAAAAAAAAAAAGAATTTCCCGAACTATCGTTTGACTTGATTCCGAAAGGATACGTAGGCAACCTCTCCTTGGGGTTCAGTCATACCAAAATAAAATCCAGGAATTCCCCCGAAAGTAAAACTGGGGCAGAAGTTATAATGATTCGGCAATGATCCCGCCCAAAAGGTTCCAAAGTTGTAGTTCAATCCACATTCTTTTCACCCCAAGCCTTTGTCCAAGTCCTTCTGATCAATCAGCAAAGCGTTTCAAAATGGAAAGTTGGAATTATTTGGGTCTGATACAACAAAATGAGGAGAATAAAATGAGAGAGTCTTGTCGGTGAAAACCTTTGGGCACCGTGAGGCGACGCGAGAAGAGAAATCGAAAATGAGAGAGCTTGTTTAGTAAAAACTCGCAAAGAGTGCTAGCAGGAGACAGTAAGAAGAGAAATGAGAGAGGTCGACTAGCGAAAACCCGCAAAGGGCGTTGTCGGCCAAAAAGATGATTCTACCTCAGAAAGTCCTGACAAGGTTCCCGGGTTATGAAAAACATAGATCTGTTTTGATTCATGAGGAAATGCAAGTTCTTGAAGGTCGGGCATCCAGTCCAAAAGGCATGTAATGTCAGTTGAAGCCATCATACACTCCAGATAAGTCCTTCTTCTCTCCCCGAAAGGGACGCTTCTATTTAAACTCATATGCTTTCCTTTACATAGTTTTCTTTGAGTTCCTTTTGATCTAACTCTTAATTCCGTAACAATTATAAAGAAAGGTGGCAGGACCGGTTTTTTTTACAGGGCCCCGTTTGGCAAAAGTCAAATAAAATGTATGGCCTCAGTGGCGCGTCAGCCCCATCCCGACTGACCATGGTAGTTGATTTGCTTCCAAAGTAAAGACTTCGAAAGAAAATAAAAGCCTACAAAGGCAAAATAAAGTTGGAAAGGTTAAGTCCCACGCGGTTAGCCACTGCAGTTTAGGTTTGAGGATCAAAATCCCTGACACAAAATCGACAAATCCCCACAGGGTCTCCCTTTGTAAAAATCCCAGTCTCCCTTGTAAAAATCCCCCAAAGAGTCTGCCCAGCAAATCCCCAACAAGTCTGCCTTGTACAAATCCCCACAGAGTCTCCCCAATAAAAAATCCCCACTGAGTTGGCCTCGTAAAGAATCCCCAAGCAGAATGGGATGAAAGAACCAAAGCCTTACACGAACAAATCATCACAAATCCGGAAATGCGAGTCTGATCAGTTTAAAACGGGTCGTCTGTGAATCCAATCAATGGCAAAGTTTTTCAACAGGAATTAGTCCAAGACCAAGCAATTGGAACGATCAAGGCCACCGAATCAACCACCGTTTTCAAACTGACAATTTTTCTTTGCTTAGGAAAATTGAGACAGGTGCAATCCAAAGCAACCATGCAAGAAGCAGGTTAGCCCAAAAGAAATGAAGCGCGCGAGCGTCGAAACAGCTTTGCAGCAGGAAAACGACCAAAAGTAAGTTTCCCCGGAATTCTTTCATGCATTTTTAAATAAAAAATAAAAATAAAAATAAAAAAATAAATAAAAATAAAAAAATAAAGACAAGAAAGGAAAATGAAAATCCCCAGAAGAAAAACAAATCATGGTAACATAGAACATCATTCCTCAACTATCCCGGTATAAACCATGGATCTCCCTGGCATCACCCAAGGAGCTTTTTCTATCCAAATCCCCGGCATAACCTGAGGACTCTTACCTTTTCCCGGCATAACCCGATGAATCTTTCCGGCATAACCCGTGGACCTTTTCCGGCGTAACCCGATGAATCTTTTCGGCATAACCCGATGAATTTTTTCCGGCATAATCCGATGAATCTCCTGGCATAACCTGATAAATCTTCCCGGCATAACCCGATGAATCTTCTCGGCATGATCCGATGAATCTTCCCGGCATGACCCGTTGAATCTTCCCGACATGACCCGATGAATCTTCTCGGCATGATCCAATGACTTCCCCGGAATAACCCGAGGACTCTTACCTTTTCCCGGCATAACCCGATGAATCTTCCCGGCATAACCCGTGGACCTTTTTCGGCATAACCCGATGACTTCCCCGGCATAACCCGATGAATCTTCCCGGCATGATCCGATGAATCTTCCCGGCATGACCCGATAAATCTTCCCGGCATGACCCGATAAATCTTCCCGGCATGATCTGATGACTTCCCCGGTATAACCCGAGGACTCTTACCTTTTCCCGGCATAACCCGTGGACCTTTTCCGGCATAACCCGATGAATCTTTTCGGCATAACCCGATGAATTTTTTCCGGCATAATCCGATGAATCTCCCGGCATAACCCGATAAATCTTCCCGGCATAACCCGATGAATCTTCCCGACATGATTCGATGAATCTTCCCGGCATGACCCGTTGAATCTTCACGACATGACCCGATGAATCTTCTCGGCATGATCCGATGACTTCCTCGGAATAACCCGAGGACTCTTACCTTTTCCCGGCATAACCCGATGAATCTTCCCGGCATAACCCGTGGACCTTTTTCGGCATAACCCGATGACTTCCCCGGCATAACCCAATGAATCTTCCCGGCATGATCCGATGAATCTTCCCAGCATGACCCGATGAATCTTCCCGGTATAACCCGATGAATCTTCCCGGCATGATTCGATGAATCTTTCTGGCATAAGCCGATGAATCTCCCGGCATAACCCGATAAATCTTCCCGGCATAACCCGATGAATCTTCCCGGCATGATCCGATGACTTCCCCGGCATAACCCGAGGACTCTTACCTTTTCCCGGCATACCCGATGAATCTTTCCGGCATAACCCGTGGACCTTTTCCGGCATAACCCGATGAATCTTTCCGGCATAACCCGAGAACTCTTTTCCTTTTTCCGGCAAAACCCGACGAATCTTTTCAACATAACCCGAACAGTGTCCAGCATAACCTGGCAATCCTCCCAATTTAGGGCTCTGATCCCTAAGTTGAGCAAGTTTCCATTTAGCCAGCATTAGGGCTCCAACCCTGAACTAAGCATTTTTTCTGTTAGCCGACATTAGGGCTCCAATCCCTGAGTTGCGCTTTGTAGATTAGGGTTTTTTCCAATCCCCTCATCAGTGCTGTAAATTTTCATGACAATTAACTCACGAAATCTTCCTAGTGAAACTGGGGCAGAAATTTCGTTCGTTTGTTTTTGTTGTCTCAGCAGGTCTGACCCTGAGGTGCATGGATCGAGACGACCTACGGGATGAGTCTCAATCCAGAATAAAGAAAAGAAGAAAAGAACAAAAAAAAAAAGATGTTCCCACATATTGGAACAAACAAAGGGCAGGTCGCTCAAAAAATTGGATCAAATTCCCGAGCTCCGCCAATCCCGTTTCATTCAATACTGCAGAAATAAACAAACGCCTACAACTTGCAAGCATCAAGATTCGGATCGAAGTCTACAAGCAGAATTAGCTGAGACCCAAGATCAAGTTGCAAAAGAATTATAGATAGGAATCTTGTAACTAGCGGTTGACAGACATAAGTAGCTAGTTCAGTTTCAATTTCCTTTGGTTGTAATAAGGAGGTCAGTAAAGCGGTAGTAGCAACAACAACAGCAGTAACAACAAGCATCGCAATCCCAGGGTAGTCCCAGCTACCAAAGTTTTCCGAACTACATTGGCCTGATTCCTGTTTAGCCCAGGATATGTAGGAAACCTTTGAAGCAAAGGTTCGGTCAAATCTTTTCCAAAAAATGCTTCAACGGAGTACTCGGATGGGCAAAAACCGCTCGCTTTATCTTTGCACGAAAACCCTTCGTGTCTTCGGGCAAAGAGGGGCAGCTGTAAGCACGTGATTTTTGCCCAATATGAGAATTACTCCCAAAAAAATCAAAAATAAAATAATTTTTCTTGGTGTGCAATTTTGTGATATTTTGGATAATTATTTGTATTTGTCTGTGTTTGTTTATTTGCTAAATTAATAAAAAAATACAAAAATATGTCGCATTTTGCATGTAGGATTCAATTCTACAATTGTTAGTAATTAAATTTGTTTTACAAAAAATAAAAATTACAAAAATAGGCATCGTTTGTATTTTTAGCATTTAATGTCCAAATATACAATTTTATGCTTAATTATTACTTAATTGTGCGTTAATTGTTATTGGGAGTTAATTTGCGCTTTTATAACTTAATTTAGCTCTTAATAATAATTTAATTATTTTTATAATTTAGTTTTAGATAAATAAAAGAAGAAAAAAAGAAGACAAAAATACAAAAAATCGAAATTGGGCCTCTTCTTCAATTTCAAGCCACATGCCCAAAAATATGGCCCAACCTTCCCTACGACCCAGTCCATTTCGAACCGGGTCGACCCAATCCATAACCCAAAAAGATCCAAACCCTCTTTTCTTTCATTTTTCATAAAACAAAATAAAACAAAAAATAAATAAAAAACCAAGAAAACCCTAACACTAACCATCCGCCACCCCCCCTCATTTTCTTTCTTCTTCTTCTTCAAGCTCCAAATGATCTCCATCCATGGCTGCCCCATCTTCAGCTTTCTTCGTCCCAAGCTTCATCTTCATCGTCAAATAACATCCGCCATCGACGAGCTCGCCAAGCTCCCATGGCTGCGAATCTTCTTCTCCTTCTTCTTTGTTGCGTCGTTGTTTCTTCTACTGCTGCTGCGTCTGCCATGGTTTCTCCCCCACTGTTTCTGCGTCGCTGCTGCTGCTGCCACTGCGTCGCCGCTGCTGCTGCCACTGTGTCGCCGCTGCTGCTGCCACTGCGTCACCACAGCTGCTGCTGCCACTGCGTCACCACAGCTGCTACTGCTTAAGCAAAAGCTTCGTCCAAATGAGCATCGTCGTCTCCATCGCTGCCACTAGTTGAGTAGCGTTGCTACTGCTGCCCGCGTCGCCACTGCTGCTGCGTTTTTCTTCCAGCTATTTGCTGCTTCACTTCATCGTCCTCTTCGCTGCTATTGTTTCGTTGTCGCTTCGTCGTCTTCAAGTCCGTTTATGTCAAAGTTTCGTTGGATTCGTTTAAAGTTCGTTCGAGTTCGTCGTTGGTCATTTACGGTTAGTTGTTCTAAGTTTTGTTTCTGTCCATAATTTGTTTGATATTTTCAGATTTGGAATTAGTATAAGTTTGCTTTAGTTTTCTTATTTATTTTAGATAAAAATTGTTAGTTTAATTATATTGTTGTTAGATTTAAGTTGAAGATCCAATTTAATTATTTTTCAGCTTGTTTTATTAATTTTAAGAGGATTTAGTTTTAATATAGAAAGATATTAGCTTAAATCGTTCAAATCTGTTGTTGGTTGTTAATATAGATTTAGTTCGTGTTCATCTTGTTTGAAGTTCGTTTTTAATTTAGTAATTTAATGCGAAGTTATGTTTTGGTTTTAATTTTTGGATCATGCATCTTTGTTATAAGTTTTGTTGGATTTAATTTAAGAAAGATTAGTTGATTATTTGAAGATTAGTGATTTGAATATGTTTATTTGTTTTGTTTAAGTTTAATTCGAAGTTTGAACAAAGCATGTTTGTTATTGTTATTGAATATTTTCATTCATGTTCATACTTTGTTTGGTTGATCTTGAATCCAAAATTTGTATAGTTTAATTTCTTGTTTATCATTTATGATTATTTCTTGAATTGGTCTCATAATCTTGTTTAAGTTTAATATAGGAATTGTTGGTTGTAATGTTGTTAGAATTGGTTTTAAGTTCAATATTATTGAATTTAGAAATTTGAATATACTTGTTTGTTGTTGTTGTTGTTCTTGTTGAATCTGAAAATAAGATTGTTTGTTGCTAAAATATTGTTCAATCAAATTTTAGTTGTTATTTGTTGTTCAATTTATGTTCATGTGATTTATTGTTGAAATGTTGAAGAAATCATGTTCATGTGATTTGTTGTTGAAATATTGAAGAAATCATGTTCATGAAATTTGTTGTTTGAACATTGTTAGAAATTAATCATATTGTCTATATTTTGGTTAAGTTTGATTAATTGATGTGTTATAGCTGATGGGTAGTTTGGTAATTTGCAGTACGTTCAGGGGTAGTTTGGTAATTTCAGTAAGGTCGGAGGGGTAGTTTAGGAATTGTACATTTTGTAATTTTTTATGTGAAGCATGGGGGACAAAATGAAATGAGGTGGGTTGTGATATAGTTGTTTAATATAAAGGGGGGACAAGACAAAATTTAGTGGGGGAATCTTGTATTTATTTATGTTAGGCATGGGGGACAAAATATAATGGGGTGGTGTGATATGTTTATTTAATGTAATGGGGATGAGTGGGAAGATAATGGGTTTGGTAGAGAAAATGGGTTGATTTTAATTGATTAAAAGATTTATGGGATGAGATATATATAGAAGTCTTGAATCAGATTTTAAGAAGACAGACAGAGATAGAGAGAAAAAAGAATAGAGGAAGAAAAATTTAAGAGAGGAAATTCCGAAAAAAAAATACTAAGACTTTAGAAAAACAAAAAGAAAAACATTCTGGAAATTCAAAAGAAGAAGAATATACACCTGGTATACAATCCAAATATTCTGAGATACGGATTGAGAAATTTAGGGTTTAACACTAACTAGTCTTTCAAAAAATCTGAAAAGTTTCCCTTTGCTTCTGTCCGCTGGTTGTTGTTGTTTCTGGATTTTGTTTTGATTTTTAAAATCTGTCACTAAGTTTCTCGTCGCTGGTTGTTACTAGTTGCTGGGATTGCTGTTGTTATGCTACTGAATTTCTGCTGATCTCTCACTTTTCTTTTGCTTCCAATATCAGGTACACAACTGACACGCTGATTATTGTAAACTGAAACAGGAAGCATGAATACGAAAAATGAAGAATTGAAGTTCTAAATTTATTTTGAATTATATTCTTAATTTTATTTGTATATATAAATTATTTAGCTTACAAAAATCGGAATCATGTAGCTATTTAATGTATATATAGTGGAACATCCAACGATAGCTTAACGGATGAACTATCTATATATTGCTTAAAAATAAATAAATGGTGTAGTAACTCCGTCTAAGTTAAAAATCAAACGAATAGACCATTTCGGAACTTGTAAGAAAATTGTTTAGTTAAATAATATTGGTTAATTCCAGCATGTAAATGTTTTAGGATTAAAATTAGATTGCCAAGTTTTTTTTTTAATTTGACAAACTGAGAACATGCCTAGTATAATGTAATTAGGTAGTAATACGTGAAGCCCAGGTTTAGTTTAATGCCATATACGTTGGGCTTGTGCCCGTATTGGCAACGGACTGCCTTGCTTGTATCATTTTTCAGAATTTACGAATCATATTCGAAACTCAACTACAACAACTCAAGCATGTAAATAAATTAAGACCTTTTCTCTTTCATTTTTGGAGACAATTTTAATAGAAAATGTAGGCACTTTAGAATTATCCTGATAAAATAAATGAGATGAGCCTCGCCCAATAAAACGCACAAATTGTGGGGCCCTCGATAAATGTTTAATTAAAATTACTTAGACTTCGGGATGAGCCGTTTAGCAAAATTCCACGGCCTTACCCAGAAATAATAATACGATAATTGCTTCAGGCGCGCATTTTAATAATATTACCTTCTTAAATTCGGGTGCACATTTATGTGACCCAGATCCAAATCTCAACGGAGTCGGAATGTATTAACAACCACGGGCGCATTGATTGTGACGTGGTTCGAAACGCATTTTCACGTCGTTGCAATTCCATAAAAAATAAATAATAATAAAAGCGGTTTTAAACTTAATGAAAGCACATAAAGTAATAACATGTATTAAATCAGATATCTAGCCATTATAACAATTTAAGCGACCGTGCTAGAACCACGGGATTCGAGGGTGCCTAACACCTTCCCTCGGGTCAATAGAATTCCTTACTTAGAATTTCTGGTTCGCAGACTTCATTTGGAAAGTCGAATATTTTCCTCGATTTGGGATTCAAGATAAACGGTGACTTGGGACACCAAAAACCTTTCCCAAGTGGCGACTCTGAATTAAATAATCTCATTTCGAATATTGTCACTTAAATTGGAAAAACTCTCTCGCGCATTCAACCCTTCGGGACGGGCACGCAAAAAGGAGGTGTGACACCGGGTCACTTAGTTTTACAAACAAGGAAAGAGTCATAAATGAGTCGGGTATTGCCATCTTGTCAAAATAACCGAATATTCCCGAAAGGGACGCCGGAAGGTTGACTTTGCAAAGACGGCCATTTTTGGTCAATTTTGATTTTTGACCGGTTGACTCTCACAGCCTTAAAATCTTCGTCCTTGGGAGTGCTGAAAGGCCGTGTTCGAAAACCGAGTCTTTCATTTTAAATTTGGAAAAGGAAATAGTTAATTTTGTTTTGAGTCAAATAAAAGTTTTGTTTTTGCTTAAATCACTTTAATAAATGTGCAGGATGAACACGATGCAAAACGAACCTTTCTCAATAATGACTAAAATCCCTTTCGAGTTGCGGCTATGGTAGAACTATTTAGGCAAAGAAGGACAAGACGGAGTCAAGAAATATCTGAAAGGTCTTACGGGTTTATTAGAAATCAAGCCTCGGGGTGATATTATAAGAGCGTTGGTCACCTGCTGGGACCCGGCGTACAATGTCTTCCACTTCTCAGATTTTAAGCTCACCCCAACTCTGGATGAAATAGCCGGGTACATCGGAAATGCTGAGGTTCCGTTAAGAGAAAAATATCTGGTTGCTCCAAGAGCCATCACGGTGCATCAGTTTTTAGATTCATTGAAGATACTCAGGACAGTCCATAATCCAGATTTGGCAAAAGGCTTCTGCACTCTGCGCTTCATATACGACAGGTACGGCCACGTGGGAGGGTTTAACAAGAGGGACATCAAGCTATGCAGTAAAAATAGCCGTCAAAAATGGGATGAGCACAGACGTGTGGCTTTCATGATAACCTTTTTGGGCCTCTTGGTGTTCCCAAGGAAAGACGAGAATATTGATATAAAAGTAGCCGGGGTCGTCAGTACCTTGCTTACTCAAGATGAAAGCACTCTTGCGCCTATGATCGTGTCTGACATTTTCCGAGCTCTCACTGCCTGCAAAGCCGGAGGCAACTTTTTTGAGGGGTGTAACTTGTTGCTACAAATGTGGATGACCGAGCATCTATGCCACCATTCCCAGCTCTTGAGTTATGGTTCGTCTGACAAAACCTGTATAGGAGAGTTTTACACAAGGATTGACGGGGTTAGTCTGCCTGAAGGAGTAACAGCGTGGATATCATACTTTCGTACTCTCACGGACAGTCAGATACAGTGGACGTTGGGATAGTTGTCTGTTGAAGAAATCATATACATGCCAGCAGCTATAGGTCGCATTTTCTTTTTATGGGACTTAAGAGCATCCAACCTTATGCTCCATGTCGGGTTCCAAGACTACTCGGGAGATGCCAAACAGTGCCACGGGAGGAAGATCTTAGTGCTCAAGTAATTGAGATTAGCCTTGACGGACAGTTTCCCGAAGCAAAATTTCGCGAGATTTGGAATGAATGTCAATATCTACAAGCAGATACTTGTGTGCAGGATCGGGCCAAAGGAGAAATGTCGCCAGAATACCTCGCATGGTACAGAAGAGAACTTGAGCATTAGAGGCCAGCTAAAAGACCCCACATCCAGGATTTCACTGAATCATCACAAGAATAATGGGGTTGGCTAGCAAAAGAAGAAGGCTATCAGGCTGAAATCGGCAAGCTGAAACAACAGATGTGAGCTCTGAAATTTGAGAACAGTGTGCAAGTTGCTGCTGATCAGGGAGAAAAGAACAGGTTGGCCCAAGAAAATGAGGCACTTAGGGCCTAAATCCAGCAAATGAGGATAGCTGCCAATAACCAACAAAGGAGCCGGTCGGACGAGCGGTTGATAAAGGGGCTGAAAAAGGAAATTAGTGAGTGCCGGGATGAGCTGAAAAAATCCTAAGGCACCATAGCGGGACTCCGGGCACAGTGGGTAAAAGGAACAGAAGAACGCACCCATTACATGCAACAATTAGAGAAGGATTATGAAAAGACCATTGCTAGTCTGAAAAGAAAAGTGGTTACCCTTGAGGATAAAGTAGCTAAGCAAGCTAAAGCTTTTGAGACCGAAAGTGGACACTGCTATGATTTACTGGCTCGAATGGAAGTAGAAATACAACAGCTGCAGGATTAGCATCTTCAGGATTATCATGTGTTGGAGGCTCGCAATAATCAAGTAAGGCGATTGCTTATAAAAATGGGTCGAACAAGAGACAGGATTGAGACCATTGCCCACGCCATCCTTAGGAGATGTCGGGCATGTGAAGACATGACCCGCACTACCTTCTTCTCGGCAGTGATGATTTATGTCAAGCGAACCATGTATGAGCTGGAGCAACTTGAAAAGGATTTGGCACCTTAGCCCGCGGCAAGGCCGAACGATGCCCCGCAGGCACCCACTTTTGAAGCACTAATGTATTCATAGATCGAGTCTGTATTTTCCATTTTAGAGTTTGTTGTTTGTCAGTCTGTTTTCTTTTTGCGTCCAAGTATGCTAGTATGTTCGGAGTCTGTATTTGAGTTTAGTTGGAGTCTGTTATTTTCCATTTCAAAATGTTTAGTTTGTAATAGAATGTCGTGGTAATGAAAAATTTGAAAATTTCCAAAAATTGTTCCTTTATTTTGGCACTTATTTTCACGAACTACGCCTGGTCTGATTCATGCGGGGTCATGATACGTAGACAATCTCCATAGGATTCGACCGTAACCGAGTAAAGAAAAGAAAACAAAGAAAGGGAAAGAAGAAAGGGAAAAGCGGAAAGACAAGAAAAAAAATGAATGAAAATAAGAGAAGAGAGAAAAGAAAAGAGAAGAGCGGAAAAACAAGAAAGGAATAGAATAAAGGAGGAAGGAAAGGAAAAAGAAAAAAAGAGGAGAAAAGAAAGAGAGAAAAGAAAAGAGAAAAGAAAACAAAAAGAAAAGAGAAAGCTTACAGTTGGAACTAAGAAAATGCCGGGATGACGCATGTGGTCGAGCAAATGCATAATAGAAATGGTTAACTGTATAGGTGCATTCATGCCCAATGTGCGGTTATCCAATCTGTTAAAGCCTAATCGCTAACGGAATTGTTGTCTAAATGTGTGAGTCTAGGTAGGTGGTTAGTTGTTTGGCATTCTGGCAACCCATCCATACAACACCCGGTCTAAAGATAAAGTGAACATGACTGGCCGGAATCTGATACGAGTATCGCTGACCCATCAAAAGAAGTAGAAGAAATGGACGTTCATGTAATGAGGGAGGAAATGTATAAGCTGAAGCAACAGATGGCTGAAATGTACCAAGCCTGGGCGAAGGGGTATCCACCGCCAGTTTATCCCGCTAACCCCGCTTATATCCCACCATTGGCTCAGCCTCAGGAGCCACCCACTGTGAATTCATCTCCAGCATTTCCCCTCTACCAACAGTGCCAATGCACCACTTCTCATACATCACAGGCTCCTCCATCCAAACAAGTCTCATACCCTCCTCCACCAATCGCTCCCGTTTTTGTGGCCCTCCGCCTGCTACCCTACACCGATCCCCTAGTGAACCTCTGTTCTAGATGCACGACAACCAGTATTATCCCCCTGAGCCTACCTTCAAAGTTCCAGAACCCTACTCTTATACCCCTCGTCTTGATCTCACGGCAGGCACCGAGAAGCCGCCCAAAAACCCTGAGCATGAGGAGATGATCAGAAAGGTCAAAAGCCTGGAGCAATCATTCCGAGACATGAGCGGGTTAGGGGGCCAAGTAAGTGTGGCCTATAAAGATTTATGTCTGTTCCCAGATGTTCAGTTACTGGTCGGGTTCAAGATGCCTAAGTTTGATTTGTATGACGGGCATGATGACCCAGTAGCACATTTAAGGGGATTCTGTAGCAAGATAAGAGGAGTAAGAGGGAGAGATGAATTGCTGATGGCATATTTCAGCCAAAGTTTGAGCGGATCGGCGTTGGAATGGTACACTAGACAAGACCATAGCAGGTGGTACACCTGGGACGACTTGGCCCAAGCCTTCACCTGTCAGTTTCAATACAATCTTGAAATCATCCCAAATCTACTATCATTGACAAAGATCGAGAAGAAGCCCGGTGAGAGCTTTCGAGAATATGGGTTCCGTTGGAGAGAGCAAGCGGCGAGGGTTGACCCCCCAATGAAAGAGAGTGAAATGGTTGATTATTTCTTGCAGGCTTTGGAGCTCATCTATTTTGGTCATTTGGTGTCAGCAGTGGGCAAGTCCTTTAATGAAGTCATGAAAATGGGAGGCATGGTTGAGGAGGGACTCAAATCCAATAAGATCATGAGTTATTCAGCAATCAAAGCAACCACCCAAGCCATTCAAAACGGCACTGGGGTGTGCTTGGGAAGAAGAAGAAAGAAGAGGTTGCAACTGTCGAATCCGGAGCATGGTCCAGGTCTAGAAGCCCTTCACCCTATTACAACCAACCCAGACCTCACCACCCAAATTATCCGTATACCCCATATGGCCCTCCTCAAAACTATTATCCACCACCAGAGCCACACTTTCCGTCCATCATGCCCAAACTTATACCCAGCCTCCGGCTCACGCGCAATGGCATGCGCCGGCTACCCAAAACACATACCCAGCTCCACAAAACACATATTCACACCCGAGGGCTTATAGGCCAGGATCCGGCTTCCGCCCAAACCAAGCTTTCAGAAACAAGAGAATGCATAAATAGAAAATATTCACTCCGTTGGGAGAATCCTATACCACTCTTTTTCACAAACTGAGACAGTTAGGTCTGTTGAACCCGGTTGAGGCCAAAATGCCAAATCCCCTTCCTAGAAATCTGGACCATTCAGTGAGCTGTGAGTATTGTTCAGGGGCTCCCGGACATGATACTGAGAAATGTTGGAGATTGAAAACTGTTGTGCAAGAGCTTATTGACACAAACAGGATCGAGGTTCAGGCCCTGGAGGCACCCAATATCAACCAGAACCCGTTGCCAGCATATCATGAGGCCAACATGATTGAACTGATACATAAGGGAGCAGAGTTTAAGAGGCCCTCACAGACAGTCATGATGATCCGTTCTAGTGAAGCCAAAGTGAATGAAAAGTCAGCTAGTGTGAAACCAGCGGTTCAGTTGAAAAGAATAGACAACAAGCCAGTTGTGGTGATGGGGAAAGGATCGTCCATTGTTGCGAAGAAACTAGAGCCGATCAAGGTAGTGGTTCGGGGAGTATCAAGCACACCTGCGGTAGTCGTGAAAGGGGCTCACATAGAACCAGTTATTATAAAGCCAGTAACCCAGTTACCAGTAATTGACAGTAAAGTCATTCCGTGGAAGTATGAACAGGTAGTTGTGACCTACAAGGGGAAGGAAATCAAAGAGGAAGTCTGTGAAACACAAGGTTTAACTCGCTCGGGACGTTGTTTTGCCCCCGAAGAGTTGAGAAAGGCCAGGGCTCCCAAGGAAAATCCGGTGCCAGTTAAGAAAGCTATTACGGAGGAAGAGGCAGAAGAGTTTTTGAAAAAGATGAAAGTGCAAGATTATTCTATTGTTGAGCAGCTAAGGAAAACGCCAGCCCAAATCTCGTTGCTTTCATTGCTTATCCACTCAGATGAACATTGCCGGGCTCTGATGAAGATATTGAACGAAGCTCATGTCCCCGATAAAATTTCAGTGAATCATTTGGAGAAAATCGCGAACAAAATCTTTGAGGTAAACAGAGTGACATTTTCTGATGATGAATTGCCCGTGGAGGGTACAGAACATAATAGAGCTCTTTATTTGACCGTGAAATATGAAGATTCGGTAGTCACTCGAGTACTAATTGACAATGGGTCCAGTTCCAATATCTGTCCTTTGTCTACATTGAACAAGTTAAAGGTTGATGATGACAGAATTCATAAGAATAGCATCTGTGTTCGGGGGTTTGATGGTGATGGCACAGACACAGTGGGTGACATCATACTTGAATTGACAATTGGTCCGGTTGAGTTCACCATGGAGTTTCAGGTATTAGATGTGGCGGTGTCTTATAATCTTCTGTTGGGGCGACCATGGATCCACGCTGCCAAAGCGGTGCCTTCTACACTACATCAGATGGTCAAATTCGAGTGGGATAGACAAGAGATCGTAGTACATGGGGAAGACAACATGAGCATTGTAAGTGATGCCATCGTACCCTTCATAGAGACTGATGATGATAAGGGGCCGTGGGTTTACTAGGTTTTCGATACAGTCTCGGTAGAAAAGGTTCCTGAAGGGAAAAGCATCTCGGTCTCCAGAATAATAGTTGCAACTGTCATGGTAGCCTCTGAAATGTTGAAAAATGGGTTTGTACCAGGCAAACGGTTGGGTGCTGATTTGCAAGGTATTGTTCATCCAGTTTATTTGCCCAAGAATCTGGATGCCTTTGGGCTGGGGTTCAAGCCTACGGCGGCGGATGTGAGACGAGCCCGCAAGATGAAAAAAAGAGTCTGGGTTCTTCCCAAGCCAATTCCACGTCTGTCCAGGTCCTTCGTCAGGCCAAGTATCGGGAAGCAATTATTGGCAAAGGTGTCTGGTCCACTGATTGGTGCGGATGGGGACTTGGAGAAAGGGCTTTAGAGGGTATTTGCTGGGGTGAACATGGTTGAGGCCGGGGAAGGGTCGAGCAAAGCAGATATACAGTACATCGGGCCACGTGCTAATGTCAACAACTGGGAAGCCACTCCTTTTCCATCTCGGAGGGAGTCGCGGTAGTGTGTTTTGTTTTCCTTTTGTTCACCCGGATTATTCCAGGGTTTATAATTCAGTTACTATGTTCCGTCCGCTTGGATGAGTTAAAACCCTGTTATCTTTACATTCAATAAAATGCAATTCCTTTTCTTTCTTAATTCCTAATTTTGTTTCCATTTTTTCTTTTCTTTTCTGTACAGTTCTTTTTATGCTGATATCAATGACATGACATGCATGAGGAATCTTCGGCCCAGTTTTAAAAGCCAATCTAACTTAGAAATAATAGTACAAGAAATCGAGTGTGATGATGAGGTGGAATATGATGATGACGAGGCCTATGAGGAAGTTAGTAAAGAATTAAGTCACTTTGAAGAAAAACCCAAACCTAACCTAAATGACACAGAAGCAGTTAATCTAGGGGACCAAGACAATGTTCGTGAAACTAAAATAAGTGTTCATCTGGAGCCACAGCTCAAGGAGGGGATAGTCAAAGCATTGTTTGAGTACAAGGATATTTTTGCATGGTTGTATGATGATATGCCGGAGCTAAGTACTGATTTAGTGGTTCACAAATTGCCCACTGACCCAGCATTCCCTCCTGTCAAGCAGAAGCTGAGAAAGTTCAAAACGGACATAAGCGTAAAGATCAAAGAAGAGATCACCAAGCAGTTCGATGCGAAGGTCATTCGGGTTACACGGTATCCCACCTGGTTAGCTAATGTTGTGCCTGTGCCGAAGAAAGATGGCAAGACCAGGGTGTGTGTCGATTATCAGGATCTTAACAAGGCAAGTCCAAAAGATAATTTTCCGCTACCGAACATCCACATATTGATTGATAATTGTGCCAAACATGAAATTGGTTCTTTTGTGGATTGTTACGGGGGTTATCATCAGATTTTAATGGATGGGGAAGATGCAGAAAAGACGACATTCATCACGCCATGGGGAATATACTGTTATCGGGTCATGCCGTTTGGTTTGAAAAATGTTGGGGCAACTTATATGAGGGAAATGACAACAATATTCCATGATATAATACACAAGGAAATCGAGGTGTATGTGGACGATGTGATTGTAAAGTCCAAACAGCAATCTGACCATGTCAGGGATCTGAGAAAGTTCTTCCAAAGGCTTTGCAGGTACAATCTCAAGCTTAATCCTGCAAAATGCGCGTTCGGGGTGCCATCTGGAAAGTTGTTGGGGTTCGTAGTCAGCCGCCGGGGTATTGAACTGGATCCATCAAAAGTTAAAGTCATCCATGAATTGCTACCTCCGAGGAACAAAACCGAGGTGATGAGTTTACTGGGAAGATTGAATTATATCAGCAGGTTCATCGCCCAGCTCACGACAACTTGTGAGCCTATCTTTAAGTTGTTAAAGAAAGACGCTACGGTCAAGTGGACAAATGAATGTTAGGAGGCATTTGATAAGATAAAGGGGTATTTGTCAAATCCACCCGTGTTGGTTCCGCCAGAACCAGGGCGACCTTTGATTCTATATTTAACGGTATTGGACAATTCGTTCGGCTGTGTATTGGGTCAACATGATATCACTGGAAGGAAGGAGCAGGTCGTCTATTACCTCAGCAAGAAGTTCACACCCTATGAGGTTAAGTATACTCATCTTGAAAGGACATGTTGCGCCCTAACTTGGGTGGCACAGAAGCTGAAACACTATTTGTCATCTTATACTACTTACCTCATATCTCGTTTGGATCCGTTAAAGTATATCTTTCAGAAGCCTATGCCCACAGGGAGGCTTACAAAGTGGCATATCCTGCTTACAGAGTTTGACATTGTCTACGTGACTCGGACTGCGATGAAAGCACAGGCCTTGGCAGACCATTTGGCTGAGAATCCAGTTGATGAAGATTATGAACCTTTGAAGACTTATTTCCCTGATGAAGAGGTGATTCATGTTGAAGAGTTGGAACAAGTTGAGAAGCCAGGATGGAAACTTTTCTTTGATGGGGCTGCAAACATGAAAGGCGTGGGAATAGGAGCGGTGCTTATTTCTGAAACAGGGCAACATTACCCTGTTACAGCTCAGCTTCGTTTTTATTATACGAACAACATGGCAGAATATGAGGCATGTATCTTGGGGTTGAGATTAGCTGTAGATATGGGTGTCTAGGAAGTCTTGGTCATGGGTGACTCGGACCTACTGGTACACCAAATTCAAGGAAAATGGGAAACACAAGACTTAAAGCTTATACTGTACCGACAATGTTTGCACGAGCTTTGTCAACGGTTTCAGTCAATAGAGTTCAAGTACATTCCAAGGATTAATAATGAAGTGGCCGATGTGTTGGCTACTCTGGCATCGATGTTACACCATCCGGATAAGGCTTACGTGGACCCTTTGCAGATTCAGGTCCGCGATCAGCATGCTTATTGTAATGTGGTGGAAGAGGAACTTGATGGTGAGCCGTGGTTTCATGACATCAAGGAATATATCAGGATGGGTGTGTATCCGGTACAGGCCACAGGTGATCAGAAACGAACAATTCGACGGCTGGCAAGCGGGTTTTTCCTTAGTGGAGGAGTGTTGTACAAAAGAACTCCAGACCTCGGGTTGTTGAGATGCATTGATGCGAGACAGGACACATCTATCATGACTGAGGTACATGCCGGAGTTTGTAGACCGCATATGAGTGGGTACGTTCTAGCAAAGAAGATTCTCAGAGCAGGTTGTTACTGGCTCACTATGGAGCGGGATTGCATCAGTTTTGTGCGTAAATGTCATCAGTGCCAAGTGCATGGAGATTTGATTCATTCTCAGAGCCTTTTGTTTCTTGGGGCATGGATGTCATTGGGCCAATTGAGCCAGCAACATCAAACGGACACAGGTTTATTCTGGTGGCCATTGATTATTTCACCAAGTGGGTTGAAGCGAAAACTTTCAAATACGTGACCAAGAAAGCAGTGGTTGATTTTGTTCACTCAAATATCATCTGTCGGTTTGGGATTCCGAAGGTAGTCATCACGGATAATGGCGCTAATCTCAATAGTCATCTGATGAAGGAGACATGTGAGCAGTTCAAGATTACTCATCGTCATTCTACACCATACCGCCCTAAGGTAAATGGTGCGGTTGAGGCAGCCAATAAGAATATAAAGAAAATACTTCGGAAAATGGTGGAAGGGTCTAGACAGTGGCATGAAAAGTTGCCTTTTGCATTGTTAGGGTACCGCACCACCGTTCGTACCTCGGTGGGGACGACTCCTTATTCATTGGTGTATGGCACCGAGGCAGTAATACCTGCAGAGGTGGAAATCTCGTCTCTGCGAATCATCGCGGAGGCTGAGATCGATAATGATGAATGGGTGAAAAGCCGCCTTGAGTAGTTGAGTTTGATTGACGAGAAGAGATTGGCATCAATGTGTCATGGTCAATTGTACCAGCAAAGAATGGCAAGAGCGTACAAAAGAAAGCGTGTCCGAGGAAGTTTGAAGTCGGACAGTTAGTGCTGAGATGTATTTTGCCTCATTGGGCTGAAGCAAAAGGAAAGTTCGCCCCAAACTGGCCGGGGCCATTTGTTGTAACCAGAGTGTTATCTAATGGTGCACTATATTTGACAGACATAGAAGGAAAATGTGTAGAAATGACCATCAATTCCGATGCGGTCAAGAGATACTATGTATGATTCTTTATTCTGAATGTACTTGTTTGTATTTGGAACCTTTTAAAGATTGAAATGACGAAGGCGTTTTGTTCTGCTATCCAAACAATTTATCCCTTGTTATCCCCTTTGAGCCTTAATTATTTTCGTTCATACCCCTCTTTCAGAATCAACGGCACAATCAAGAAATGCAGGTGCCGGACATAAAAAAAAAGGAAAAAGAAAAGAAAAGAAAAGAAAAAGAAGAAAAGAAAAGAAAAGAAAAGAAGGAAAGAAAAGAAAAGAAAAGAAAGCAAAAGAAAAGAAAAAAGAATCACGACGAAAGTAATCACGATAACGTGAACTACGTTTGACTTGATCCCGAAAGGGTACGTAGGCAACCTTACTCCGAGGTTCAGTCATACCAAAATAAAAGTCCAAAAATCCCCAAGCAAGAAACTGGGGCAGAGGTTGTGATTATTGTGAGAAATTGGATTCCGAAAGTTGTAGTTTTAACCCATTTTGAAATTGTTTTGAGCCTTTTATACCTTTCTTTCTAACCCATCCAAAAGCCTACATTACGGTCCAAAGGAAGACCTTCTGATCAGTCTTCGAGAAATGTCAAGTCAAGCAGGTAGAGTTAATTCGTGACAGAGCAGCACTCTGGTTCAAGCAAGAAAAACAAAATAAAATGAGAGAGTCTTATTGGTGAAAACCCTCACGGGCACCGTAAGGCGACGGGAGTTGAGAGAAAAATAAAATGAGAGAGTCTTATTGGTGAAAACCCTCGGGGGCACCTTGAGGTGAAAGTGAGTTGAGAAATGGCTAATTGAGAAAGGTTTGTTGGTGAAAACTGTTTCGTGGCACCGCAAGATAAACAAGGTTAAGGTTTGGGCAAAGTAATCGAGTAATGGAAATTCTGGGGAAACAAAGTATGACAACTGAAAGCTGGTTAGTTGGACCGATTGGGCCGGTTAGTCCGAAATGCATGTCATGATCATTGGTGCCAGCTGTTCCGGTCAGATAAGTTTCTCTTCTTTTTCCTTTTAACAGTCATCTGATTTTGGATTCTTCTTATCCTTAATTCATAAAATCATTGCGTTTCATTTTCTTTTGGGGGTTTCGTCTATCTAAAATGTTCCAATGTCAGTTTTTGTTCAAAACAAGAGGGAAAGGATTTCAAAGCTCACTACCAGCTTCCGAAAATGGTAAAGCATAATGTGGTCAGAGCATGTCAACAACAACATGATGTAAAGTGGAATAGAGGAGGTCGCCGGGAGTTTTATCGGTGGAATAATTGGAAAATGTTGTGGGAAATGTAAAGATTCAGATAAAAGGGTCAGAGGTATGAAACAACAACACAGATACACGACAGTCGGGTTGTCAGAGGTTCGGGAATTTGAAAGTCAGTCAGAAAGTCAAGCGGTTCAGGGTCAGTTCGAGGAATTCAGTCAACACAAAGCAAGGCAGTGGAAGGATTTTTCAGCAAGAATGCCATCAACTAACCACCATTTTAAACTAACGAAATTTGCTTTGATTGAAACAGGGGCGGAAAAGTTATTTGTTCAAGAGGAATTCTCCATGAGGGAAAAACAAGAAATAATCAGGTTTGACTGCAAGTGAGTCAGGAGCCCGCCTGGATAACAGAGGAATACATTTCAAGTTTGAAGTCAGGAGCCCGCCTGGAGAATAGAGGAATACATTCAAGTTTTGAAGTCAGGAGCCCGCCTGTAGAACAGAGGTATTACAATTCAAGTTTTAGTTTTAACTCTTATTAACATCCGATAACATGTACCCAGTTTTCCAAACTGGGTCAGAAAGTTTTCTTTGTTTGGTTTATTTTGTGAAGTCAGGAGCCCGCCCGGATAACAGAGGAATACATTTCAAGTTTGAAGTCAGGAGCCCGCCTGGAGAATAGAGGTATCACAATTCAAGTTTTAGTTTTTAAATTCTCATCCAGTAACAGGTACCCAGTTTTCAAACTGGGGCAGAAAGTTTTCTTTGTTGTGTCTGTTTTGTGAAGTCAGGAGCCCGCCTGGATAACAGAGGAATACATTCAATTTCAAGATTCAGAAGTCAGGAGTCCGCCTGGAGAACAGAGACATACAGTTCAAGTTTCAGTAATTGGGAGTCCGCCCAGATAACAGAGGAATACATTCAAGTTCAAGATTATTCAAGTTCAGCAATTTAGAGAGAAGAAATAACATCTCAGTTCACGATTTGAAGTAACAACAATGAGTTTCACTAAGGGAACACAAGACAACAAGGAAGTACACGATGTAGTTGGAAGATTTCAGATAGGATTTTGTAATTCATAGTCCATAGATTAGGCTAGCTTCTTTTATTTTGACATGGTGTAATAAGGAAGGTCAGTGAGCAGCAGCAGCAGCAATCGCAGTGAAATCACAGCTCCTGGTAGTCCCAGCTACCAGACACTCCCAAACTACACTGACCTGATTCCTGTTTAGCCCAGGATATGTAGGCAACCTCTGAAGCAGGGTGCGGTCAGCTCTTTCAAAAATGCTTCACGCGGAATATTCAAACGGGCAAAAATCGCTCGTATTTGCTCACTTATCTTTGCACGAAAACTCTTCATGTTTCCGAGCAAAGAGGGGCAGCTGTGAGCACGTGATTTTTGCCCTATATATGAATTATTCCCAGAAATTCAAACAAAACAATTTCTTTATTATTTTACAATTTTTGTGAATTTTGTGTTATTTTCTTGTAATTGTTTGCATTTTATTTGTGCATTTTAATTCATATAAAAAATACAAAAATACATTTTCATTTAGGATCTAATTTCATATTTATGGATTAATTAGGGGTTAATTTGCTTTAGAACAAAATATGAAGAAAATAACAAAAATAGTTCACTTTTGCATTTTTAATTGTTTAATTGTGAATTCGTCACGAAATAGATTTTAAACAATTGTAGGAGTTAATTAGTTTAACTTTGAAATATATTAGGACTTTATCTTTATTCTTGCATTTTTATAAAATCAGAAAAAATAAAAATACAAAAATACAAAATGAAAACAAAAATAAGTAAAAGGAATAAAAGGAAAAACAATTAAAAAAGGGTGGTCTTAATAAGAGACCAAAATTGGGCTCATTTTAATTTGACCAAACCTTAGCCCAAATAAAAATTCCCACCAGAACCCATTTCCGACCCAAGCCCAAAAACCATTCCCCACCGGTCCAGCTCTTTATCGCCCAAAACGACGTCGTCCCCTCACCATCTAATCTTGGCCGTCAATTCTCCTTGATCTAACGGCCACAATTGGCTCTTGGGTTTATAATAAAACTGTCCTAATATACGTATAGCCCTAAACGACCGTATTCATCTTCCTCGTATCTCTCTGTAGCACCACCGGCGGAGCCGCCGCCGGTGAACGTCGCCGTCACCATTCACGCCCAAATTAACACCCCGTGATCCTCTCTTCTCCCTCATCTCAAATCTACAAATAGCTCCCTTCAAAACCCAGCCCAGCTCTTCGAATATTCGTCCAAAGTTTTCCGGCCACCACGCCGGTTACCCCAAATGACCCCAAAATAGAACCGCCTAATCTTCCTCTATCCAACCCCCATAACTGTGTCCCTCAAATATTGCCCGATTTGCTCGAATTTGAACTCGAAGACTTTCCGGCCAAACCCTAAAATGCCCAAACGCATGCAAGTGACGCCATAGAGTCTCTGGGCCTTCCTCATAATGCATTTTCTTATTTTTGATTTTCCTCTGTTGATATTCACTGATTTCCTAGGATTATATAGCTTCTTAATTTGTTTGGTAACAATGTTTAGTCCGGGATTAATAACTTTTCTTTTTCATCTTTCTTGTTGATCCCTATCTGCTTGATTCATACTAGTTTTAGGTGATTAATTAGTTATTCGTTAGGTTTGTTTCAGTTTGGCCGTTTGAATAATGATTCTTAATTTTAGTTGTAATTCTGTTTAATTACATATTTGTTTGAATGTTATTTGGTTAAGTCTGATTTAATGACAGTTTGTATTTAGTTGATGATTGTTGCTGTTAATTCGTCCCAGTAGATAGGATTACATTTTTTTAGTTGAAAGTTCAGACCCTAGGACTCTTTTGGATATAGCTGTTCTGTTTAGTAATTTTGGGTTAAATTAAGGGCAATTGGGGTAATTTGGGGTAGGAAATTTAGCTAGAATTTCCTAGAAGCTTCTAGGTGTAAGTGTTAAGGCATATTTCAGTTAACATAGAGGGTTGACTTGAGTCACAAGGCAAGAAGTAGGGGATTGAAGTTGAAATTAAATAGAGACTTGAAATAAAAGCAAAAATCTGACCATTCACCTGGGTTGTCTATAAAAGTGATCACAATTGTTTTGTTAGGGGTTCTTCTTTTGATTTCCAGTCATCTTTGAATTGAAAAAACAAGTCCCTCTCATTAGTTTTTTTGTTCCAGATCTTAAATAGGAATTCAAATTTCAAAAAAAATCAAAAAAAAAAAAATTTGAACAAAACTCAAAAATCCAAAAAAAAAAGTGTTACTGTCCCATTGATCACTTTGATTCAATCTCAAGTTGGTCTGATTAATGTCGATATTCTGATTCCACAATTGATAGCTGATAGATAGAAGCTGAGTGCATTTTGAATTTGAGTTCGTCTCTGTTGCTGTTTGGTTGAAAGGGTCTCAAAAGTACCTTGTGTGGTTTGTTTACGAGTGATTGTGGGTTGTTCAAGTTGCTGTTGGGTTCGTGTTGTTATTCTTGCTTGGATTTTTGAAATTTCTGGATTTCTAGGTTTATTGTTTGGACTGGATCGTCGTTCTACTACTGGAAATCGAATATTGTTGCTGCTGCTTGACTGTTGCTGTAACTGACCATTTCTACTCTCATTTCTGTCCAATATTCAGGTACACACATGAACTCACTGATGATGTAACTCCGAGATTAAGCATGAAATAAAATATTTGGGCAGTTGCTCGCTGGATGAGGCGTCTGTTGTTATTCCATTATAAATGATAGTTGAAATATGTTTTGAGCTGATTAACACTCGATGAAATTTGAAGCTGTGGAATGTGTACTTAACGAGGACTATATGGGATCAGTAATCTCACCTTATTTGATTATAGATTTGGTAGTTAAACACTGAATTCAGTAGCATAGACTTTCAGGTTAACTGTACACTCTAAATAGTCTAGTATGCTGTAATGTGGTAGTGAATAATGTTAGTTTCCAATCGTTAATTGTTAGTGTTAGTTTAAATGAGTGTTGTTAAACATGAATTTGTTTCCAGTGATCGTAAAAAAAAAGGACAAGTTTAAAAGAGGTCTGTGTCTCGTTTGATTCAATTCCGTAGTCCAGCTGGTTTGAAGTATTAATGTGTTTGAGTGTTAATCTAGTAGTAGTGATTTGAATAATACATTATTTTGAATTGGGCCTTTAGCTGGCTTGTATGAATTGGTTATTCTGTTGTGAACTATTTAGGCACATGTGAAGTAATTTGAAATAAGTGTAGCAGATCTGGGCCTGCTGTTGGGCCTTACATGACTGGGTTGCCGATGGCCCAGTTTCCAGAGATGTTTGGTTATAGTTTAGGAAAAACACGGGTTGCCCAGCTCAGGGAATCGATCTCCCGATCTGTCCTCCAAAGCCTGATCAGTTGAGGCGTCTTGGGTCACACAGCTTGGGCCATTTGGGCCTGAGATTAAATGGAAGATGGACTGATAATACCCAAGGGATATGTGGTGGATCTCATTATCTAACAATAATTAATTAGAATTTCATTTTATTTTAGAGACAAATAGAAAATCGTAGTCAATTTTAGGTTGGCCTTTTAATAAAATAAAATGAGATGAGCCTCGCTGAACACAGATACAAATGCGGGGCCCTCAATAATGTTATATGAAAGTTAATTAGAATTCGGGATGGCCGTTTAGCGAATTTCACGGTTTTCCCCAAATAATAATACGCTAGACTCTTTAAGCACGACTTTAATAAAATTACATTCTTAAATACGGGTGCACATTTATGTGACTCAAATCCAAATCTCAACGGAGTCGAAATGTGTTGACAACCACGGGTGCATTGATGTGACGTGGTTCAAGACGTATTTTCACGACGTTGCAATTCTCGTTAAAAGAATAATAATAAAAACGGTTTAAAATTTAAAAGCCCATAAGCAAGAACATGTTTTGAATCAGATAAAATCAAATACAATAGTTGAGCGACCGTGCTAGAACCACGGAACCCGGGAATGCCTAATACCTTCTCCTAGGTTAACAGAATTCCTTACTCGGATTTCTGGTTCGCGGACTGTTAACAGAGTCATATTTTTCCTCGGTTCGGGATTCAACCGGTGACTTGGGACACCATTAATCTCCCAAGTGGCGACTCTGAATAATTAATAATTAAATCCCGTTCCGATTGTCCTTTAATTGGAAAAACTCATTTATACCCTTGCGGGCGTAGGTGAAAAAGGAGGTGTGACACTAGTATTCATATAAAATTATAAACGATACCAATTGATTGAGGTTAATCGAATTAGCCAAAAAAAAAATAGTGTGGTTTCAAATATTGTCGCTAAATTGATATCAGACGACAATGTTCAAAAGATATATTTTTAGATTCAAACTTGTACTAAGGACCGTGACACCTAAAAAAAAAATACTCGACACTAATATTCTGAAGAGTTAATAGTTTAACATCTCCAAAACTATTATTTTGCGAATTTTATACCTAAATAATTGAGTGTTTGTAAAACTCCTACGAACTCATATTAAAATACTCCCTTGAGAAATATGACCTGCTATGTGAACATCACATTACAAAAAAATCCTCAAAGAGTTTCAAGTGGCAGTGCACGTGGAATTTTCTTTTCGAGTAATCGGTAAAACTCCTAAATAGCATTGTTTTGCTATTTTTATGTCTAAACTATTAGGTGTTCATAGAATTCCCGGTAAGATACGGCTAGGTGGACTTATTTTTAAGATTTTTCATATTACACGTGCCTCTCAACAAGTTATTGTACATATTTATAGTCCATATGAATTAAGATGAACGCATAAAACAACTATTCCACGTATGCGCCAGAGCGACTAAAACTAAAGCATCTCATCTCCAAAACTATTATTTTGCGAATTTTATACCTAAATAATTGAGTGTTTGTAAAACTCCTACGAACTCATATTAAAATACTCCCTTGAGAAATATGACCTGCTATGTGAACATCACATTACAAAAAAATCCTCAAAGAGTTTCAAGTGGCAGTGCACGTGGAATTTTCTTTTCGAGTAATCGGTAAAACTCCTAAATAGCATTGTTTTGCGAGTTTTATGTCTAAACTATTAGGTGTTCATAGAATTCCCGGTAAGATACGGCTAGGTGGACTTATTTTTAAGATTTTTCATATTACACGTGCCTCTCAACAAGTTATTGTACATATTTATAGTCCATATGAATTAAGATGAACGCATAAAACAACTATTCCACGTATGCGCCAGAGCGGCTAAAACTAAAGCATCCCTTTCACCGAAACAAACAACCTAATGTCTAATTTAGGTATGAAGCTTGCAAAATGAGTATTATTAACACATTCACTCTACATCTTGTTGCATTAAACAATATGTCCCGATCATTTTCCCCTTTGCATATATACTCCTTTTTCCCTCTTTTAGTTTCGAAACAAAAACCATCATAACCAAAAGGTGAAATTGATACTACTATTTGAAGTAGTGGAATAATCAACTCATTTATTAAATCCAACTCGGATTACATTACATTATGTTCGAAATTGCAGACAGAGTTACCTAGAAAAACCCTTTCATTTTCCCTTTTCCTCCTGCGCAGTTCTTCTTGATTTCATCATTCAGAGAGAGAGGATAAAGGGGGGCAAACAAACATGTCAGGCGGAATCGCGCGTGGTCGTCTTGCTGAGGAACGCAAAGCATGGCGTAAGAATCACCCACATGTACGTCCTTTTCTACTCTTTATTTATACCCTCTTCCTTTCAATTACTATGTCTATTGATACACAGTAATGGGTTTTCATTTGATGAGTATGTTAACTTTATGGGTCTCTTCTTTTCTTTTTTAGGGTTTTGTGGCTAAGCCGGAAACAGGTCCAGATGGGTCTGTTAATTTGATGGTGTGGCATTGTTCTATCCCTGGCAAAACTGGGGTATGTGAAGTTTCTTCCTTTCTTCACGAATTTCTCCGTTTTTTTTTTTGTAATTTTTCTGGAGATGTTTTAGTAGTATTAAAAATGGAAAGCTAGAGTATTCTGATGATTTTTTTTTGAAATTTGTTTCTTGGAAAATCCCCATTCCTTGTCCATAAAAATCTCGGTGTTTGCATGAAACCACATTAATTTATCACGGTTAAGTGATACACATTGGCGGAGCCACATACACACTTTTTAGATAGATAAAAACTACTGATTTGTTATGTATATATTGAATCCCTTGGCTTCTTCGTGTATTTATTTTTTTAAATTTTGACTCCCTTTAGTGATAATTTTGGCTAGGTTACTCGTGATGCATTGAGAATTGAGATGTGGAATACATATTAGTTAATCGTGATAGGTTTGGTCCAACACTGGGTGGTGGATAAGTTTTCTTCGGGTGGAAATGGAGTGTTTGTTGTGCCTAGCCTTTCTCTTGCATTTAAGAAATAGGTTTCCACACCTTGCATCAAAAATGTGATCTACAGGTCATCAACAGCACTACCATTGTGCCAAAGATCATCCTCTCCTCGTCCATGATTGGGATTTTGTAGACTGGAGTCTGTCTAGTTTCTACAGACGCCTTTTTTTCGTTGCTTGCTTGCCTTGGTATCTAAAAATTAGTGGTTTTGCACTATAATTAATCCTTTTTTTGTACGTTGATGAGGATGTTAATTGATTCCACATTAATATGAAGAAAATATTGCGGAGTTTAATCAGTACCTAAACAAATCAATTTGGATATATTTCACAGCCGTTATGGGAAGTGTTCAATTATATTGGTTGTGACTCACTTAGTTTTCTTTTGATTTACTTCACTGTATAGACCATTAAAGCAAGGAATTAAATAGAAGTGAAGAGAATTTGGTAATGGGGGTGGGAGCTGGGAACTGGGAACTAGGAAGTAGATTTGAGAGATCTACGTTACGTTTAGTTGGATGAAAATAGTTGTCGCATACACTTTCTTTAATTGATTATGGATTAAGCTTAATTTCATCCACAAATGGAAAGTATTCTCTCTGGAAAGAAAAAATCAAACTCCAATCAATTGATGATCAATAAAATTACAGTTCCTGTTATAAGATTTAAAAAATATAAGGTTTCAGCTTGATCATAACAACTACTTGGAGCAACTTGCATATGCCTTTTATGTATCCTAATCCATAATCCAGGAAAATATTTTTTTTCTGTGGTTGAAGATGTTAGATTCTCCATAGGAAAAAAAGGGAACAAATATTGCATTGGAAAAGAAATAATCTTGGGAGAGGGGGTTGAATTATAAAGTGCCATGCATTAAAAAATAACAATATCAACCTGAACGGACTCTTCAGGAATCTATGAATGAGTGAGAAATTAGACTTCATGATGTTTGAAATGAAGAAAATATTGATCCCTTAGGTGAAATTTTTTGTAGTCTAGTAGTGCATTTAGAAATCAGGCAACAAACAGGTCTCTCTTGGATTATCTAAAATCTATAAGAAAGACCCTTTGATGGTGTTCGCAAAATTCATCTTACTGAACTATTCATAAAGGTTGTAGTTGGTGATTTTATGAATGGCATTGCCAGCTGTAGACCTGAAATCAATTTACAGTTACTTTATGGGAGTCACTTAAATCCTTGGAATAGCATTTGCATTTTGGTATTGAGAGGGCAGCGAAGAGGTTCTTACGTTGTGCTAAACAAAGTGAGAAAGTTACTCGTACAGCCTGGTAAGGTAAGTCTGTGCATTTTTCCTGGATTATAGTATAAAACGTAAGAAGAACATGAACTTTGCAAGAATGCAGAAGACCATTTTCCCGAATACCAATAAGGTTTAAACTTTAATAGCTTTAATATAAATTAATTGCATAAGAGTGAGAGCATGTTGTGTTGAAATGCTTGCTTTTAGTTAGCGCCGCCATTTGTATTTTCTTTCCTTGACCACAAAGAGAAAATGCTTGGTCTTAGTTCTGTTAGTGACTTGCAGTTAACAATCATGCGACAATCTTTTGTGCATGGCATATGCGACTCTCTCTCTCTCTTGAGTTTCAGGAAGATGCTAGTCCTAGAAGCTTTTGGGAAGTTTATCTTATTAAAAAAATTGGGAAGTTTATGGTTTTAGTCATAGTTGGGTCATTTAGGTTTTACCACCGAACACAATTTACAAGCCTGAGCAATAATGACATGCAATGTTGTAACTGGCACAGACTGACTGGGAGGGCGGCTTCTATCCAATAACAATGCACTTCAGTGAAGACTACCCTAGCAAACCACCCAAGTGCAAGTTCCCTCAAGGTTTCTTTCATCCTAATATCTATCCATCAGGAACAGTATGCCTGTCTATCCTCAATGAGGACAGTGTAAGTTCTTGTCATTGCTGTTGTGTTACTTTGTCAGTCTTGTTTGGTATAACAGCTTCCATTTGATTTTTGTGTTGGCTATAACCTTCTTTAGGGGTGGAGGCCTGCCATTACAGTTAAACAAATTTTGGTGGGTATCCAAGATTTGCTTGACCAGCCAAATCCTAATGATCCAGCGCAAACTGATGGTTATCAGCTATACATGCAGGTAGTCTACTCAAGCTTGACATGTATTTCATTGACCTTTTTTGAAGAAAAAAATTAAATTAAGTTGACATTTTGATTATCGAAACCTTTTACCATGATAGCTTTCAATTCTGAATTAGTGAATTATGTACATAGATGCCTTGATAACAATTAATTTTTACAGTGTTTGAAATCCATAAAAAAATGTTTGAGATACTGTTGGATTGTAGAAGGGATTCCAAATGATAATTAATTGCTTCCAAATTATATTGAAATTATTAAGAAGAAAATTAACTGTCGGTTTCCATTCAGAGAATGTGGTGCATTTGAAATGCGATATTGGAGTGAACCATATAAATCCCTGTTTAGCTTGCCATTACGATATGTGACATTGCTTTTGCAGGATACTGCTGAGTACAAGAGACGAGTGAGGCATCAAGCCAAGCAGTATCCAGCTCTTATCTGACATTAGTTGTTTTGAACTATATAATTATGTGACATTGGTAGTCTTATGGACATAGTGGTTTTGTGGCTAAAATGGTGCTTTTCTTCTTTATGATTCAACAATGAATATAGACAGTATGCAACACGCATGCTATCTGTTATTTTGACAGCATGATTGGTGTATTATTTCTGGTTTTACTTGCAATTCCTTAGACAAAGGCTTTGTTTTTCTGTGCTGGCGATCCGTCTGTTGCTGATTGTGTGAAATCAAAAAAGCAATCTACTGGTCGCTATTTTGTTTATAGAAGGGCCAAAGGCCAAAAGATGATAAACTTCTCTCTCAGGTAACTGAGTTTTCTTCATGTCTTATCAAATACCCTGCTGTCACAAAAATGGAAAAAATAGTGATCTTGAAAGGTTAGACGCAGCTCACTTTTGTTAATAGCTATATTTGAGACATGGGGAAGTATTGCGTTACACTTGAGATTTTGTCATCTATAAAATATTGCATGAAACGTAACATGCTTTTCTGTTTTCCTTTTATTCTGTCTTGTGATACAAGCGAGGTCAGCATCCTTGACGCATATTTTGGGAAAATATGCCAAAAGCATGACACTTGAGCCAAAATTTAGGAGGTCAGGACATTAAATTTTGGATTACTTTCCCAATGTGCCAAAAGCATGACACTTGAGCTCCTGTATTACTGCTGTTAGATGATTATAAGACGAGCCACCTTCTTCTACAGCCCTCATAACCATTGCTTCGATGTCTTTTGCTCTACTTCTGATCTTTTCACTTTCCTTGGAGGTGCTCATTAACATTTTCATGCTCTCCTCTATCTTCTCCTTCTTCACAATTGTATCCTCGATGTCAAAGGAAATGTGCCAGACCTCTGCCCCAACCCCAATCCCACATCCAAGAAGCTCTACCAGCTTCTCATTGTAGAACTGCTCTGCGAACAAGGGCCATGTAAGCATTGACACTCCGGCTGTGAGAGATTCCAAAGTGGAATTCCAGCCACAGTGAGTCATGAACGCTCCAGTCGCTGGATGGTTCAAAATCTTCAGCTGTGGCACCCAACCTCTGACAATCAAACCTTTGTTGTTTGTAAGCATCTTTTGTTCAAAGCCAATTGGCAGCCAGCTTTCTTGCTCATTTTCCTGGGTTTTGTCTCCCTTTCTCACCACCCAAAGAAAAGACAAATCCGAGGCCTCAAGAGCCAAGGCAATTTCAGTGAGCTGAGCATCAGAAAACCTTCCCATACTTCCAAAACAAATGTACACAACAGAGTTTTGTTTTTGAGAATCAAGCCAACTTAGGCTGCTGTCTCGCTCTTGAACTGCAGCGTTTCTTGATTTGCTAATTGCCTCTTCTCTCTTTGAAAAATGAAACAAAGGACCAATAAGCCAGGGTTTTTTACCTTTGATTTTCTGATAAAGCTCACCATAACTAGGCTCTAGATCATAGATAGTGTCATGAATCATGGCATAGCTCCGAGGTTCTGATTCTTTAATTCTCTTCATCAAATCCCAGTATGGTCCTTCCGGTTTGCTTTTCACATCGTCTGGTAGTTGAGATCTTTTCATTTCAATCTTATCAGGCAAACCTGGAACCAAGAAACTTTCCGAATCTGAACTTACCTTCTCATGAGGGGTATACAGCTTCAAACAATGTTCCACACACTGGAACATAACGTTTGTCGAGTAAAACATTAGTCTAGGTATCTTCAGTTGCTCAGCTACACCCACAGTCCATGGAAAGAACAAGTCTGAAATGATGCTATGGGGACGAAGCTCAAAGATAAGATCTTCCATGGGTTTTTGCAGCAAAGCAATACCCATAAATACACCTGTAGCCATTTCTGTGGTTGTGGCTGCACTGAAGTTCTCGATTCCTTCGGGTATGCCAACTTCAGCTGATGGGAACTCGAGTTTGTGAACGTATATTTGGTGTCCAGAATCGATGGCATGATCGGTGGAGGACTCGAAAAGGAGGGGGTGGTGATAATACTAACTTTGACACCATGGCTAGCAAAAAGTCTGGCTGTATCAACTAAGGGGATCATATGACTTGGTGTCAAATATGGAATGAAAACTACATGGAGTTCACCATTTTCTTGCGCCATGACTGACTAGTAGTCACTGGTTAGAGGGCTTTGAAAATGGAGGAATGGTATACCTACACTCATATAGCTTATTGGGTTTAAAAAATGTTGATTAAGTTTCATTGAAGTCACCGCCGAGTTGTTGTTGATCGTTTGACTGGAGAATATGTCGTAACAAGAAGACTTTGGCCTGCTTTAACAATTACAAGATAGAATCCAAAGGGAAAGCTGTATACTCAAAAGTGCCAATTTTTAGACGGTTTTGACTTGTATGGACACCCTTCAATCACATAGTAGTACTATTTACTCGCTTTCTAACCTTAAAAAAGAATATTAAAACTCCATTTGGCCTATTGTACTAGGTCACAGGACTGCAATAATCGCCAGCAGCAGCAATAGGGGATTCTGCCGACCGAAGTACTGTCTTGTTGGCATATCGGATCCTCCAAAAATTATGCATTTTTGGAAGATTCAACACAAGTGTGGCGATACTTTTGGAGGATGATTCGAGTAACATAGCCGACGACAAACATCCTTGTTTCATTGGCAGTAGCACTAATGTTGCAGGTGGCTAATTGCCTGTTTGGTCGAGCTTCTAAAATCAGCTTATTTTGATAAGTGCTTTTAGAAAAAAGTACTTTTGGTGAGAAACAATTTGTGTTTGACTACTTAGTTTGAAAAGTACTTTTGAGTAGCAATTAATGTTTGACCAAACTTTTAAAAAGTGATTTTAAGTGTATTTTTCTCAAAAGTATTTTTGGGGATAAGCTATTTTTTTTTTTTTTTGCTTCTCCTCTGAAGCGCTTTTTTTTTTCTTCCAAGAGCTTGGTCAAATACCTTAAATTTAAAGAAAAAGAATACTTTTAGCTCAAAAGAAACTTGACCAAACAGGTTATAAGTGTTGTCCTCTTTCTCATATATGTTACGCGTTTCAGTGGTCTTTAAATTGTACTTAACTGTAACATCCCTACCAACCTTGTCCTCTAGAAACCCCAAGTTTTAGGCGCTTGTTTGAATTAACAAGTAGTGTGTCATGTCCTTAATCATTAACTAAGTACACATGTGGCACTTGACAACTCGCTCACGATCTTGCACAATTTGCTCACGTTCTTGATATGCCAAGTCAGTTTTACTACACTTAAGAGCTCTAAGGAATGTTAGAACACATGAGAACTGCCAAAGGAAACTTTTGTATTAGAGAGAACTTGATTGTTTTGCTTGATGAATTTACAAATGAATGATCCCCTTTATATGCTAGTCTCGTAGGGACTAGAATGTAAATATTAATTATTACACAAGTCTTTAATATTTACAAGTAAGTCCATTCTCTAGAATTTCTACATAGCTAGAATCTTCCAAGAACTTTTTTAGCAACTTCATGGGGTTCTTAGGTCTTCCACGAGAAATCTTCATATTTCTCTAGAACCTTTCCACATGTACTAATTTATTTCATATGTAAGTTTTTCATATCGTAAAAATATATGCTAAGTGGTACGTATATGGCATGATGACGTAACGGTCATGAGTAAGTGACTGATTATTACTTTCACTTTTGAATGCTGACTTAACCATTAACAAAGAAGAGTGAATTAAGTGGAGCTACCAGAGCACTGAGGGTTATACCTTTTGTGAAGTCAGTTTTTCATCAAACTTTAATTAGTCCAATAAATAGATAAGATCCGTAAAGTTAAGAAATTGGTGCCTAACAGAAGGTTATTGATTGAATATGGAACTGAGTAACGATTAATTACTTTCCTTTCTCATTTATTTAAGAGGAATCTTTATAAACCACTATAGTTCAGAGTTTAGTAATTATAATTTGCCTAATTATAATCCGTAATTATTATTTAATTGCTACTAACTTGTATCACTTGTATTCAAATGGGAAAAGAATACAATCTGTGCCAACTGTATTTATTTGCGTAACGAGTATTTATTTGCGCAACGAATATAACTAAGGCGAAATATAGGAAAATAAAGTGTTCTTGTTGAGAGTCGAACTCAAGACCTCCGTTAACTAAGCGGACGCTCGAATTAATTGAGCTACAAGAGCAATATTTTAGTTCAAAATAACTAATTTCTTATTTCATGAATTTGATATAAAATTCAAATATAACTATGAATAGTAAATTTGCTAAAGTATAATTACGAATAATAAATAAAATGTACATGTTTGATGTGTCTGCGTAATTTTCCCTTCATTTAATCAAGAAAAAAGAAAGGGCCAATTGAAAGCAGTGGATGAGAGATTATCGTGATAAGAATAAGAAAAGATTAGATCAATCAAAGGATTATTAGGAGTCCTCTGTCCCAAATCCACGTATCTAGCTTTTTAACAATTGAATTATCTCATCAACCACCAAAGAGTAAGACGGATGAGATTCTTCCACCCTTATTCCGATGTTTCGAATTTGAATTATGAATTTTTTTTTGTAGGGAACACTTTTTCGTAAATTGATCTTATGTAACGCATATTCGAATTAATCGAGATCTCATCACAGACTCCAATAGAAATAACGTAATTGGCTTTATAATACTTGTATGAGTCAAAATCTAACCAGACAAGAATCGGCGTGGAAAGAGACGGCGAAAAGTTACTTGGGACTGTCGTATCCATACCACGCTGTAATGACACACACCTCAGCCTTGTATTCAGAACGCCTGAGAGGCGAATTGGATGTTACAACATTTCAACGGGTCAGCACGTACTATAGTCAAATGACTTAAGTACTATGGTTAATGACCGTTGGGTAAGGGAGAAGACCTAGTATATAAACTAAGTGAAAAGAAGAAGAAAGGGGGCTGAACCAAATACATACACAGACATGTTCTCCTAGAGGAGGAGGGATCTTCATCTCTCTCCCCGTGAAGGAGAAAGAAGCAAGGAAGCTCAGATCCTCAATATATATCATTAGTCTCATCACATCAAATGTATGGGGTTCTACTTTGTTAAAGATCAGTGACCCTTTTCATCCATATATTCTTCATTGTTGTTTAATGTTCTGAAAATTGCCATCCTCTTCTTATATAATGAGATTTAATCAATATTACAGTTAAATTTTATGCTTGCTTTGTTTTCTTAGTCATATCTTCTATCTTAGATCTAGGGTAAATTATCTTTGGCTAGGATTTACCCAAAACCTTCTTAGTTAATTAATTTAACAAAAAGCTAAACACTTTTTGGTCAAACAATTTGGCGCCGTATGTGAGGATTTTCTAGCCAAAATCTTAGTTCCCTATAGATCTAAAGCCAGCCAAAGCATCACTTCCCAGTTGTCATAGCCTCACCATCTCAATATAAACACCAACTTGAAAAAGTGGTAGACAAGCTTTTGAAATAACCAAACCAATCAGGGTCAGATCTTTGCATGAAATCGAAATAATGTGTGATATCTATAAAAAATCCGCGTCTCGCTGTGGCAATGGTTTGGTACGTCGTACGAGTACTCAAAGTGGGATTACGGCCACTACGCACTTAGCACGTCCGCGATCCTATTCGTTATATTAACGTTATATATCGATAAATACTTCTACCTCTTAGGGAAGGACGATAGCCTACTGTGTGATTCTTTGAAATAACCGGCTTATCCTGCCTTATTTTTGTACCCGTATGCACAGTGAGTAATTTATGTACGGAGTATAACTTATGTTTCCCTTATTTTTGCGCATATCGGACGGGATTGTACCGGGACCCGAGCTCGAGATCCCAACGGGCAAAGTATGTCCAGCCCATAAGAAGCCTAGACGCCACTAACGACGAAGCCAAACACGAGGCTACCAAACCCGAAACTGCCATTTGAGTATGGGATAAAACGAGTTGTCCTACAGTGCCCTTCTCCCTTCGCTGACTTATCAGGTCAAGGTAACAGGCAATTTTGTTTGGGCTTAACTTGTCGTTTTTCTTTTTTGGATCGGGATAGGAACATGAGCATTCTTACAGGTGTGCGAACAAGGAAAAACGCCACCGAACACATCAGGACAACGTTCCGCATCATGCCATCCCGTAGGCAACGGTCGAGCAGAACCCTCCACACCGTACCATATTACAAAGAACGGACAAACGGCTCAGAACAAGCCGGCATTATTAAGAAAATCTCCATGACCTGGGACTGGGCGGTGAGCCCATAGAACATACACTATCCAACACAAGCAGAACATAGGCACAAAAATCTTGCACGGCTGCTCGCCATGACGATCTTGTGCCGGTTCAACCGACTAGATATTACGAATCACACCCGAACTTCGTTCGAAATTAATCAAGTCCCAGGGTGCCCAGAAGTACAAGCGACAAAATTCATCGCCCATCCCGCCAAAGAAGGGGCTAGATAGGCTGGGACTCACCCCGATGCACAGTACTCCAACGAAAGCAAAATTACACAAACTGGGACTTGCCCCGACGCACAGTACTCCAATGAAAGCAAAATTAAACAAATTGGGACTCCCCCCGACGCACAATACTCTCCAATGAAAGCAAAATTAAACGAATCGGGACTCACCCCGACGCACGCATACTCTATGCAGCAATGAGTAATGTTCTCCAATAAAAGTAATGCAACATGAAAATATCACCATCCCACCAAGCCCGCACATCGCCAAGCGAAAGGAAAGTTTGACTTCGCTCGAACTCACAACGGGTTACAATTTCGACCCCGCTCGAATTTACACCCTTACAGCCATCGGCGATCGCCAAGAGAAAGGAAAGTTCTACTTCGCTCGAACTCACAATGGGTTACAATTTTGACCTCGCTTGAATTTATACCCTTATGGCCATCGGCCATCGCCAAGCGAAAGGAAAGTTTGACTTTACTCGAACTCACAACGGGTTACAATTTCGACCTCGCTCGAATTTACACCCTTACGACCATCGGCCATCGCCAAACGAAGGGAAAGTTTGACTTCACTCGAACTCACAACGGGTTACAATCTCGTACTCGCTCGAATTTACACCCTTACGGCGGTCGGCCATCGCCAAGCGAAAGGAAATTTCAACTTCGCTTGAACTCACAACGGGTTACAATCTCGACCTCGCTCTAATTTACACCCTTACGACCATCGGCCATTTCCAAGCGAAAGGAAAGTTCGACTTCGCTCGAACTCACAACGGGGTTACAATTTCGACCTCGCTCAAATTTACACCCCTACGGCCCCGACCATCGCCAAATGGATGTCTAAATTCGATCTCACTCGAATTAATAAGTCAAAGTTCGATGCCGTCGAATTCATAACGAGTCATAATTCGAACTCGCTTGAATTTATGCCCCTACGGTTCCCGTCCATTGCCAAGCCAAAGTAAAATTCGGCCTCGCTCGAATCTACAAGTCAAAACTCATTTCGCCCAAATTGGCAAATTAGAAGTCAACCTCGCTCGAATTTGCAGATCAAAAGTGACTTCATTCGAACTCACAAAACGAGATCCGATCTCACTCGGATCAGGTGAACTAAATTCGACCTCATTCGAATTCCCAATTAAAAATTAGGGACTCATCACGAGGAAATCTGAAGATTTTTTTCAAATAAGAGAAGAGAAAGAAAGTCAAAAGATATGTAACCAAAGGCAAATCGACTATTTTATTCAGAAGATGTACATGCGTAACAGCTGCGCCTTACGAAAGGCCAAAAACGGGCCCCCGAGAAAAAGATGAAAACAAACAACAAAAGAACAAAACAAAAACTAAGTACAAAAGTTGCAAAAAAAATTCATTCGGCATCATCTCCACCGCCGTTCTCCCCAGCATTGTCGTCATTAGAAGGAATACCATCTTCAATCTCAGCACCCTCACTGGCCTCCGGTATAGCAGGGTCATAACTGCAGGCAAGACGAGCCTCGCGTGCCTTCGCCCGAGCATCTTCAAAAGCGGCCTCAGGAATGCTCCCCGCCTCCTACAAGCCCTTATATATATCTCGTTGGGCCTCGGCATGACCCATAGCTCATACAAGCAGCGGGGGGTTGCAGTAGGGGAAGATTCTTGAGGGCGGGTCTGAGCCAACAACTGCGCCTTCTTAGCCTCGAGGGTCGTAACTCGATCTCCTAGGCTCAAAGCATCCCGATCAAGTTCACCGATCTGCCCCTCGAGCTGTGCCTCCCTTAGTGTGGTCGTCGCCTTCTCGGCTTCCAGCTCAGACCTAAGGACATAGATAGTGTCTTCCAACGCCGTCGCCCTCGCCAAAGCCGATACTCGAGCCCCCTCGGCTCTCTCCAACTCGGCTACCTTCTTTTCTAGCTCAGCCACTTTCTCCGTCCATTTCACGCTTAGGTCAGCGACTCTGGTGGCATTTTGTCCAAGCTCGGCTCGTAAGGACAACACCGTCGCCTAAAGGTCTTCGTACTCCACCGCAACCCCTTTGCCCACATCGAGCTCCTCGTCTTTGGCATTGGGTAACTCCTCAAGCTCGCTGCATCTACTGATACACCACATCAATTCCTCGGCCCATTTTCTTCAACTCCTCCCTAACGGATTGAGCACTACCGCCCGCCCTAAGCTGCGCGTGCATCTCACGGCACTTGTTGTGATACCAACGATACTTCGCGGCCATTTTTAGAAAGACTCCGGCCCTAGTCTCAGCCCTACAAGCACTCTTGATATCCAGCATGTAAGTCTTAAAAATAGGAGGGAAGGAATCAGCAAAAGCAAAATAGCACAAAACAAAGAAAAGGGCGAAAGGAAACTCACCTTCAAGGCCATCCCGGCCACACCACGTGACAAAGTGGAATCATTGATCTCCCGAAGAGACTCACTTTCAGCGGCAGAACACAGAAGGTCAAATTGAGGTACCAACTCCCCCGTGTCCTCCAACAGGTTAAAATCAGATGGAATCTCGAGCACACGAGAAGGACCTTCCGCCCGCACATCGACCCTGGTAAAGCCTTCCTCGAACATCCTCATGCCCTCAGGATCGACTTCGGAATCAGATTCGTAATCATGCACCACCACACCCTCCAACCTCTCATTAGCCGAAGAGGGGGCGCGACCCTACCAAGATGACGATGGATTGCTCGGAACAATCGCGGCAGCCCCCGAACTCTGTCCCCCTTCCACGGTGGTCTCTTCCATGATCAAAATAGGCGTCGCCTCCGCACCCAGGCCGGTGTTACCCCCAGCTTTAGATACCGCTAAATAGGGTCGCCCCTCGAGGACGTCTCAACCAAATATGCCCCCTCTGACAACCTCCGCCTCTTTGACGTCGCCTCTTCGCCACTGTTGCGAGAAGATTCGTAGTGTCTGATCGGAGAGCAACCTCCAAACGAACAAGTCCAATCGCTGACGTGGTCTGCCGAGCAACCAAACTTTGGGTGCCCTCACCCGCAATTGCCCTTGGAACGGGTCGGGCAGAGGGAGCCGGTTGGCAAAAAGCAAGCGCATGAGCTCTCACCCTTCTCACTCCTCTCTGACCTGCCAATGAGAGGAGATTCGACCAAACAAAGATAAGGCAAAAGGAACTACGAAGCAAAGAACAAAGCAACAAATCACGACGAGCCGACTCACCCACAAGAGGCTTGCGCCCAAAATTCTCATGGAAAGGCGCCCATTCGCGAATCCCCATCGTATGGGGGAGAATCACGCTCACCCACTCACGAATATCAACAACTAGCGGAGGAGGTGCTCTCTCGGTTACTAAATCCAAAACAAACCCTCAACGAGGTTATTAAAGGGAGACGACCGACAACTATCTTAAGAAAAATTGCATAAAGTAAAAAAGAAAAGAAGACCTACAGGCGAAATTCCACGTCTCAGGAAACCCCGCCGGGTTCGATACGACGTGCTCTGTTTGGACATAGAAGAAGCTCTCCCAAAAGTGGTGATTTTCCTTGTCATCCATCTTCACCACCAAACTCTTGGCTCCTCGGTGACGCATGTGAATCATCGTACCCCTAAAAAAATGGGGGGCGAATAGGTAAAGCATGTGTTGTAGAGAGATTCCTCGGTCAGCCAGCTCCGCGTACTTGATGAGCATGAGGAAAAGCTTGTATGCGTATGGAGAGAGTTAAGCCGGACACACCTCATAGAAGCGGCCAAAATCCACCACCAAGGAAGGAAGGGGAAGCGTGTACCCGATGACAAAGGGATACGTATAAAACTCACAGTAGCCCGGATGGTGTATATGCACTATGTCCTGATCCGCCGAAACCAGTTCAATGTGATCAGGGATCCCCCATTTGGCTTTGAATGTTGTGAGCACTGCAGCATCCATCCTAGAAAAAATAGGTTTTGGCTCATCTCCAGTAGGGCTATTGAAGTCGGTCCTCGCCTTCCTTGGGCAGGGAACCACCTCATCTACTGTCGGAAAACCCTCGTCCTCCGCTATCTCCACTCCCTTTTTGATTAGGGGTATATCATTTTTCGGCACCGGAGCACCGACAACTCTATCAGAGTTGGAAGAAGCATTAACCATCTTTTCTTTGATTAAAAGAAACGAGAATGATAAGGGAAAAAGGTAGTGGTCACAACAAATCCTAACAGAAGCAGAAATATGAGAAACTGAAGGAGAAGAAGAAGAGTTGCAAAAAATCTCTCTTGAGCGATTAAAAAGCGTAACATTCAAATGAAAGATTCTCCCCTATTTATAAAGATATAAATGCCCTGTGCGGTAAAATCAAATGCCGCCATTTAGAATGGCAGGGGAAATGACACAATGCATAGAAAACGTGTGCCATAATGACGCATGAGAAGTATTAATGACATTCTGAACTGACGTGACGGTCTGTCGCAGCTCTCGAAACGTCACGTCGCTACCTCGCCATGAGGTGCTCACCTCTCGCATAAAGCGTTCAGATTTATCCCAATTTTTGAATCAATAGAGTCCGCCCATCGAGCTCGCCAAGAAACCACCCCAACGGGCGGAGGGACTAACTGTATGGGTCAAAATCTGACCAGACAAGAATCGGCGTTGGAAGAGACGATGAAAAGTTACTTGAGACTGTCGTATCCATACCTCGCTGTAATGACACGCACCTCGGCCATAGCCGAGGTCATGTATTCAGAACGCCTGAGAGGCGAATTTGATGTTACTGTATTTTAGGGGTCAGCCCGTAATATAGTCAAACGACTTAAGTACTATGGTTAATGACCGTTGGGTAAGGGAGAAGACCTTGTATATAAACTAAGTGAGAAGAAGAAGAAAGGGGGCTGAAACAAATACATACACAGACATGTTCTCCTAGAGGAGGAGGGATCTTCATCTCTCTCTCTCTCTCCGTGAAGGAGAAAGAAGCAAGGAAGCTCAGATCCTCAATATATATCGTTAGTCTCATCACATTAAATGTATGGGGTTCTACCTTGTTAAAGATCGGTGACCCTTTTTATCCATATATTCTTCATTGTTGTTTAATGTTCTGAAAATCTCCATTCTCTTCTTATATAATGAGATTTAATCAATATTACAATTAAATCTTATGCTTGCTTTGTTTGCTTAGTCAAATCTTCTATCTTAGATCTAAGATAAATTATCTCTGGTCAGGATTTACCCAAAATCTTCTTATTTAATTATAATTAATTTAACAAAAGGCTCAATACTTTTTGGTCAAAACAATACTAAATCAGATGTCAATATATTGTAATCACAACGAGAAGAAAGAAAGTGGAAATTAAAACTTGAACAAAACAAAGGAAGTGATTGATGAATCACTATCTCCCTCTTGTTTAATTGGACCACAAGTCACTCTCGACACCCAAGTAGCTAATTCATGCACCACCGAGTCACCGACCAGCTAATTGTTTTTCATTTCCATAAGTCAAATTAAATTAAGATGTTTACGATTTAATTATTAATTAATCGTCCCACCTAAATATCCCCTCCACTTGGCAACAAACTAGTCATCGTCATCTTGATCATTTAGACAAATGTGCACGGTAGATCTTATTCCCCACACACTTACTACTTTAGTTGTGTTTCAAAAGCAGAGAACACAGGACAACAATATAGAACCTAACATTTGGTTTAGGGAAAGGATTGCCCTCCAACAATAATAACAAATTCGACGTAATTTTATAAATATTGTTTAGAGAAAATAGGATGTGTGGAAACTATTTATAAAAGTAAAAATATTATTTTTGATAGACCATCAACTTAAGAAAAAATAATAAAAATAATAACAACAGTAAAATAAGATGATAAGAAAATTAAAACAAAAGAAAGAAATAATATTTCTTGGTTCAATTATACTCCGTCCCATCATATTTCTTGGCAGTTCTTGTTACTGTGTATACACGCGTATTCTTTTTTAATTCCATATTACTGTATGATAGTAGTATTATTTAAGAAGTGGGCTAGTTTTTCTTTTACTTCGATTTGTTCATACTTTTTAAATAACAATATTAATCAACAAAATCTATGGTTTGTGTATATTTTTAATGTGATTCAATATTTTTTTTTTAAAAGTACGAATTGAGAACGCTATATATACCCACAGCTGCTTCGGTGTCTCTATACATTCCCACCACCTCCATATAAATTTCATCTTTCTTTAATTTCTCCCTAGTCCTATTCTTTCTTATTCCTTTTTTTTTTGGTTGGAAGATGGAAGGAGGGTCATGTTGTTCAAGAATAGAGAAAAGGCAAAATAGCCAACAAGAGAAGCCATATAGAGGAATTCGTAAGAGGAAATGGGGAAAGTGGGTGGCAGAAATAAGAGAACCAAATAAAAGGACAAGAATTTGGCTAGGTTCTTACTCTTCTCCAGTAGCAGCTGCTCGTGCCTATGACACTGCTGTTTTTCACTTGAGAGGCCCTTCTGCTAAACTCAACTTCCCACAATTCATTGTTAATAATGAAAATCATCAACTTCACAACCAACTCTCTGCTTCTGATATTCGCAAGAAAGCTACTCAAGTTGGTGCCAAAGTGGATGCTAATTTGCAAACTGCAACCAATTCTACTGAGTCCAACTGGTTATCAATGAGGCCAGACTTAAATGAATATCCAACTCCAGAAACCTGGGAGGAATTAGCTATATAATTGAAGCCGCAGTTCTATATCTTTAATTTATGGCTATATAGATGCTTGTGATTCATGTTCTATGAACATAATCTGTAACTTTCATATAGTTGTACCTATCCACAAGAAATAACAACCCAACTAGCTAGCTATAGCCAATCTTGGTTTTAGTACTTAATTTGCTGTTGGGAGTTTGTAAAGTTTGATATTTAACGTTGTTTTCTTTCTTTTCCCAATCTTTATACTGTTCCATTCAATATTAGTGTATATGGTTGGAAGGACTTTGGGCTACCTGACGAGGCAGAGACCATAGAGTGGAAATGCAAGAGATGGGAATTGAATCATAACTCATCAGACACCAAGGATTGCTGAGATGGTCAAACACTTTCCCCTACAATTCCAGGCCGTGGGTTCGAATCATCAATAGCTCCAATAAAGAGGATCAAAAGGAAATCAAAGGGACAAGAAATTTAAAAAATAAAAAAACTCATAGCTCATCACTCAGCAATCATCAATCATCATCATAGAAGATAAAACAAATAGTACAATAATAAGGGTACTGGCTTAATTAATTTAGATTCACGTTGGACTAATTCATCCAAAGAGAGAAAACTTTATTTATTTTTATTTATTTCATGACGTAAACTCATGATCTCTTATTAAAAGGATATAAATTCCATATTCCTACAATTAGTGATTCAAAGTTGCTATCAAGGGATGACAAGAATATCTCGTGCACATTTTACTCCTTGGGTTGTCCAAACTATATGTCGCCCCCGAGTATTTTTCGAATATTAGACTTTTGACTTGAATAATATGTTAGGTTGTTAATAATTAAAAATTTGATGACAGGGTATTATTTTGTATGAGCATATATTATTATGTTTAATAGTTAAATGGATCTTTCTACATTTTTTTCCTTTGAACATTATACAATTTTTAGATATATATATTTCCTACAATTTCCTATCAAAATGACTAATAGCCCGTTCGGTCAAGTTTTTTTTTTTTTTTTGTTTTTTTTTTTTGCCAAAAGTATTTCTATTTTTGGCGAAAAATATTATTTTTCTAAAGTTAAGATGTTTGGCCAATCTTTTAGAAGGAAAAAAGTGTTTTGAGTAGAAGCAGTGTCAGAAAACTAATTCAAAATACCTACTTGTTTAGGATTTGATATTTGCCAATTTATTTATTTCATGTCTAAATAAGATTCTTAGTTAAAATTAATATAGGAATAGTTTTTTTCTATTTCTATTTAAAATAAAAATAGAAGGAATTATAGCCCTTGTCACTTGGCCTAATAGCTCAATCGAAAATGACACAGATTTGAAGTTCTTACCTGGTTTAGCCCATATTGTACATAACTTCAAAGAAACTTTTCAGTTTTTAGCCCATTATTAAAGACACACTTCTAGGGTTTTTATTATTTTCTTCCTTCTTCATTCCCAGCACACCAAATTCTCTTCCCACCGCCTCTCGCTTCTTTCTTTCCCCTCATCCTCTCTTAACCAAGCCCCCGCTATTCTCCGTCCCCCTAACCCCTATGGAGTTACTGCCATCAATGGCTCAAAGAAGGCTCAGGCTCCTCCTCCGTCGTCCAAGCCCATCAAGTCTGATGGTGGCAAGCAGAAGAATATTGAAGATTTTAAAAGAAAAATGAAAATACACACAGATCTAAAAATAAATAGCTCTCAAACTTGATTTGCACCAAAAAATAATCACTAATTTTGGAAGATTTTGAAGTTTGAAACTCTGGTCATCATTGTTATGACCTTGAAGTCTCGAATCTAAAATTGGGTATATCTTGTATGGTTGTTGAATTCCGATTGTTGATGCAAAATTGTTAACCTATTGAGGAGTTGAATCATCCAATACCTTCTACTACAACTCGAAGCTTGGATAAAAAATCATAACTATGTAGCAGTTTGTATCAACATTGTATAATAGTGTATAATTATGTATATGGATATACAAACACCTCTTATACACTGTTATGCATGTTTATACAAGTTGATACATTATTTACAGTAAGTGTAGTGTTGGACATACTATGTTTTCCAGTGAAAATATTGTATGTGTGATATTTATATACACATATACAGTATTGTATAATTATGTATAATTGTGTACAAATGTGTATATTTGTGTATAATATTGTATAATTATATATTTTTTCAATTTATAAGGATATATATACATTGTCAGTGTATAAGGGCCTCTATGGAAGTTTGGCACTTTTTCTCTTTTTCTTTTTTGTGTATGTGCTGTATGAAAACGATCTTGTACGCGTTGGAGAGATTCTACAATTCATTTACTGAGTTTTAATTTTTCTTTTATCCTATTGGATTGCTTTAGCAATTGCATATAAAAGTGTATGAATTTTTTGCCTTCAGATAATATGTATAATTCAGGATTTTTGAATTGCGTTGTGGCTGATTTGTATTTTTTTATCAAATGCTTAATAATGAAAGAAAATCAACAGAATAAAAATAACTGATTGTATAAAGAGGGAACAATAATCGTAGTTGATTGAGTGAAATAAGCTATTTTTCAAGAATTAACCTATTATTTTTGGGCTATAGATTTGCAAAGTGGTATCTAGGCTATTATGTTGCAATGCAGGTGTGTGAGATGTATTTATGTGAAATTATCCCATAAAAATATTAAATTAAATTTGTGGACTGAAATCGGAATATTTAAAAACTGCAAGTAATGTGCTTAGAACGTTTTACTTTTTCTAATTATAATACTTGGTTATCCGGAATTTGGGGGACAAATTCCTCCTAATTTGAGTACCATAACCATGATCTTAGGATCAAGATAGGTTATTTTATCTAGTCATTAGATTTTCTCGGCTATCTCAATGATGTAGTGTATACATTGAAAATGGGTCACAAGAGTTGGGTGAATTAGGAATAAGCAACATATGTCAAGAATGACCAGACAACAATGATTCAACTATGTTGATATCGGATATAAACTTGTGGCCGGATAAGAAGCAATTAAAATATGACCGCTGCTGAAACGTTACAGAAGACTCCAAGATCCATCCAACCGTTATTAGTCTTTGTTAGCCTTTATTAGACTTTATTAACTTTTAATTATTTTTTATTGCAACATTAATATTAGTAATTAAGGGGGCATGATTTGTAAATTATTTACCTCATAACTCTAGTACAAATAGAGGCTTTCATTCTATTATAAGTCATCAAAAAATACTAATAGCAAAAGACTAGTATTCTTTCTCTCATTCTTTTAAGATTTATACAAGTGTGATCGAGATTTTCCAATTATTCTTAATTCTAGTGGGAACATTCTGAAGCTCAGGCTTATCTCTTCTCAATTATCCTTATTTACTATATTTTGCACTTTATTATTTTACTTTATCGGGTTAATTTAATTCATGTGTCTGTAAATCACGTATAAATTTAACGGTACCGTTTTACGGGTAAATAATTTAGCGCCCACCGTGAAGCATAGACAATTGTGATGTTATTTTGATCTGTTCATCTTTTATTAACGTACTTTGAAGTTTTCCTGATGTAAGCGTAAAATAGATATGACACCCAATGATGTCAACAACTCGCTCAATGTTGAAACAAACAATAACGACGAGCCCATGGACAATCTCTATAATGGAGATCAATAGGATGGTTCAACCACTGAAATCTGTCTCGATGGGAATGAGTCAACTCCTAACCGGGTAGAAAGAAATACTCGGCAGGCAAGGAGTCCTTGTTACAACCCAGCCCACTAGTGAGATTGTCCGCTTTTTATCTCAACCACCAAGGATGATTGAGCCTTATGGAACACAGTCAAGTTACCCTTTTAGTCTTGTCAAGTCTGATTCTCTCATTGTTGGACAATTTCTGCACTTCTTCTGCCAATGGCCTCTCCTCTAAGTAATTGTGTTAAAATACCCCATAGACTTGCGGTTAAGAGCATCGACTACTACATTAGCCTGTTCAGGGTGGTATAAGATATTTATGTCATTGTCCTTCAATAACTCCAATTACCTTATTTTTCTCAAATTTAACTCTTTTTGCTTGAAAATATACTAGAGGCTCTTATGATCTGTGAATACTTCACAATGCTCACCGTAAAGGTAATGTCGCCATATCTTCAAGGCAAAAACAACTGTTGCAAATTCCAGATCATGGGTAGGGTAATTCTTCTCATGATTTTTTAATTGTCTCGATGAATAAGGGATGACCTTCCCATTTTGCATTAGGACACAACCGAGTCCAACTCTGGAAGCATCACAATATACCGTGTAGCCGCCCGAGACCTACGGTAATTCTAAAACTGGTGTAGTAGTCAACCTCTTATTTAATTTTAAAACTTTGCTCACAGGCATCAGACCACTGAAACTTGACAGCTTTTTGAGTCAGTTTAGTCAATCAAACTTTCTATAGTAACCAGCTAACCCCAAGAAACTCCTAATCTTTGTCGGTATCGTCGGCCTTGGCCAAATCTTGACCGCTTCTATCTTCTGAGGATCATCTGTTAACCCTTCACTAGATACCACATGGCCTAGGAATGCAACGGATTGCAACCAAAAATCACACTTAGAAAATTTGGCATACAACTCATTATCCTTCAAAATCAGTAAAGTTGTTCTGAGATGTCCTGCATGCTCTTTCCTGCTTCGGGAGTACACCAAAATACCATCTATGAACACGATAATAAAAGTGTCCAAATTGCTTGAATAACCAATTCATGAGGTCCATGAATGCAGCTGGAGCATTAGTCCACCCAAAAGACATTACTAAAAATTCATAATGCCCGTAACGAGTTCTGAAGGCCATTTTTGGAATATCCTCTTCCTTGATCCTAAGCTGATGGTATCCTGACCTCAAATCTATTTTTAAAAAATATTTCGCTCCTTGAAGCTGGTCAAATAAGTCGTCAATTCTAGGTAGAGGATATTTATTCTTGATAGTGGCTTTGTTCAACTAACGATAATCGATGCACATCGGAGTGATCCATCCTTCTTTTTGACAATTAAGAATGGGGCACCCCGAGGTAACACACTTGGTGTAACGGCCCGACCGGTCGAGTTGAGATTTTGCACTTCGCTCACCAGTTCGGGCATGACTTGCCCCGTGTGTTATATTATGCCTTATGTAAATCGTTGGTGTTGGGTTTCAGGTTAATCAGAATGAATTTGGAAGAACAGTCTCAGTTGAAAGCTTAAAATTTGAAAGGTTTGACCAAGATTTGACTTATGTGTGTTTGATCTCAGATTAGAATTTTTATGGTTTGGTTAGCTCTGTTAGGTGATTTGGGACTTAGGAGCGTGATCAGAATGCATTTTGGAAGTCCGTGGAAGGTTCAGGCTTGAATTGGCGAAATTGAGATTTCGGCGTTTTCCGGTTGATAGGCGAGATTTTGATATAGGAGTCAGAATAGAATTCCGAGAGTTGCAGGAGCTTCGTTGTGTCATTTGGGATGTGTGTGCAAAATTTCAAGTCATTCGCACGAGATTTGATAGGCATTTTGATCGAAAGCATAATTTAAGAGTTCTTGGAGTTCTTAGGCTTGAATCCTATGTTAAATTAGTGATTTGATATTGTTGTGAGCGTTCCGAAGTTTTGAACAAGTTTGAGCAATGTCATGGGATGTGTTGGTACAATTGATTTGAAGTTCCGGGGAGTTCCGGGTAGGTTCCGGGATGTTTTAGGCCGAAAATCATAGTTGTAGCAGGTCCAGAAGGGTTACAGGCCTCGGAACCCACCAGCTCGGTCCATACAAAAAGAAGTGCGTCCGCGGTATATGCTATGCGGACCGCCAAAATGAAGTGCGGCCGCGGTAGGTGCTGTGTGGACCGCACAAAATGCTGTGCGGCCGCGGTGGGGGACATTTCACTAATCCTACTTCGAAAACTCCTTTCTTTTGATCTACAAGGAATTTTAAGATGATTCAAAAACGAAAGTTGTAGGCCTTCGTGCCTAGTTTCCAGAAAGGTAAAGATATCATAATTTGGATATCTATAGTGAATTTTATGGCCAAAATACTAAAGCTTGTCACTGTAGCGGAAAGCCTGTGCAGCCGCGGTCGATTTTGTGCGAATCGCGGTCGATTTTGTGCGGTCCGCGGAGGTGGAAATCTGTGGGGTACTCTATAAATATGAGGTTTTGGCTTTTATTTGATATTTTGTCCTAGAGAGCTCGTATTTTGGCGATTTTTCGAAGGTTTTTCAAGAAATTCATCGGGGTAAGTAATTCTAACTTAGAATGGCTAGAGTACATGAATCTATCATTGAATTCATCATTTAATTCGTGATTTGGGATGGAATTTGGGAAGAAATTGTAAAATCTTTCAAAAATATAAAATGATGATTTGAAGGACCAAATGGTATCGGAATTGGATAATTTTCGTATGGTTAGACTCGTGAGAGTATAAGGATTTTAGTGTTGTAAATTTTGTCAAATTCCGAGATGTGGGCCCGGGGGTCGGGTTTGACCAATTTCGGGAATTTTGTGATAATTTGATTATTTTCGAGTGGGCTTTGTTCCCTTAGCACATTTTGACGGTTTTGTACTGATTTCGGCTAGATTTGGAGCATCCGGAGGCCGATTCGAGAGGCAAAGGCATCGCGGGCTAGAGCTCGGACCGGATAGAGGTAAGTAATGATTGTAAATGATGCTCTGAGGGTTTGAAACCCCGGATTGCACATCGTAGTGCTATATTGAGGTGAGGCACACGCTTGATGACGAACGTAGGGTCGTGTGCTATTGGGGATTGTGACTTGGTCCGTCCCGATTGATGATTTTACCGCGTATTAGATTGAAACTTATTTGTTATCATCTTGATTTGGGCTGATTGCCATATTTGGGCTTCGTTCCAACTATTTGAACCATTCGGGGATTTTTATTACTATTTTCTCACTGTTTTGACTTACTACTTGAACTCAGTCTTGTTATTTTTCACTGTTTTACTACTCAGCCATTTTACTCAGTTTTGAGACTTAAACGATATTTTTAAATGATGTTTTGGGCTGAGAAATACTGTTTTACTATTGCCCGAGGGGCTTGTAAGTATTGTTGACTAAGTAAGACTGAGGGCCTAGTTGTGAGGAAACACTGATACTGATTGAGGCCGAGGGCCTGAGATATATACGCTACGGGGTGGCTTGTTGATGTTATTTATGAGGTCGAGGGCCTGAGATATATACGCCATGAGGTGGCTTGACTGATATGAGGCCGAGGGCCTAGATTCGATGCCACGAGATGGCTTGATATTGAGCTTGGGCTGTAAGGGGCCCATCTCGGAGTCTGCACACCCCTAGTGAGCGCGGGTACCCATTGTGATGTGAGATATAGCCCGAGGGGCTGGTATTGTTCTGAGATTGTGCCCGAGGGGCGAACCTTTATGTGTCTATCTTCTTAATTGCCTGTCATTACCTGTTGATTGTGTATTTGTGCCCGAGGGGGGGGGGGGATTTTTGTGCTTATTTGTACTGATTGTTTGCATTCATTGCGTAACTATTGAAAAAGTCATTTTTAAAGAAGTTTAAACTGAGCTAAGATATTTTAAGAGATTTTTACAACTTCACCACTTTGTTACTGGTTTTGGACTGCTTCTATACAATATCTTGATATGTTTTGTATGATTTCTTGTCTTTAGTCTTTATTTATTATTATTACTCACTGACTCGGAGTACTCACATTACTCCCTGCACCTTGTATGCAGATTTAAGTATGTTTTGGCTTATTAGAGGCAGAGTCATCAGAGTTTAGTAAGGTAGCTGCCGGCGTTCGCAACACTGCTTTTCTCTCTTTTGTTTTCATTAGACTGTATTTGTACACTCTAGGCTTTCAGTTGTATTTATACCCTAGTAGATGCTCGTGACTTGTGACACCCCAGTTAGGGCTGTGTTGGGTTGTACTTCCGCACCTTATTGACATTATCCGCTACTTAGTATTGTTATATCATGTTTTAGACTGCTTTTATGATATTTAACTATTTAAAAGGTGAATTGGGTATAATTGGCTGGCCTTGTCTTCACGAGAGGCGCCATCACGACCGGGTTCGGGTTTAGGGTCGTGACAAGTTGGTATCAGAGCCTAGGTTACATAGGTCTCACGAGTCATGAGCAGGTTTAGTAGAGTCTCGCGGATCGGTACGGAGACGTCTGTATTTATCCTCGAGAGGCTGTAGAACCTTTAGAAAAACTTTACATTCTTGAATTTTTATCGTGCGTCCTTTGATTCAGCTTGAAATGTAACTCTTTAAATTCCTTCCATGCATTCGTGTGCATGCATGAGCGCTCAGTATCAGATGTGTATCGATGGCTTGTGATTCCCTGATCGAGGGGCGAGATACGATCTCTGTGTATTGATGTTGGGCCAGTCTGGAGGACTTGAGGCCGGATTTTTGCCTATAGCTTGAGCACCAAGGTGCTGATTGTGTGAGCAAGTGCTTTTGAATTTATATGTTCAGTATATTTCCCTATTAGTAGAAGTGATGGCTGGATGGCTATGTAATGAGAATGTTAGTGCTGCGAGATATATTCATATGATTTGGAAGTGACGAGAAAGGTATGCTGGAGTATAGAAGAACTATTAGGTGCTTGATTTCCATCTTGATTCGAGTTATAGCCCGAGTTATGGGTGTGTGAAGAATCTTTTCATGTCTCCTAGTTGGGAGTGGAGAAGATTTCATGTTGCGGTATGAGTTAAAACTCAGGAAGACTAAGTGACTGCGTAATGGTTATGACGGTGGAAGGTATACATAAATGTTAGTTTAAGGCAAAGCATGTGGGTTATCTCTTGCGAAGTGCTCTGGAGTTGTGTGATCTTTATGTTGTTTGTTAGAAGATCCCATTTACAAGTGAAATATATGTGTGAATTTAATTTGGGTCGCTTAAGAGAGTGGGTTTAATTGTTACGAGAGTAAATGCGAGATTTGTAGAAGATATGAAGTACCAGATGGTCTGTATTCCACGAGCTTATGAAGGATTGAGTTAATCTCACTATGGTGTTATGGCAGCAATAAAGTGTATGCGTTATGAGTTATGGTGCGTGTTTTGATCTATGGCTTCGAGCCTAGTGGGAGAGTCCGCTATTGAATAGTTGATTGCACGGTTATGTGCTCTAATGGTTCCAGCTCAGGGCGTATTTGTGAATCAGTTATGGCTTGAGTAAAGAAAATTTCAATAAAGGCTATGTTATGCTTTATGGGTGTACGAGAATCGGGGAATGATTTGAGTTGTGGTTGGTAAGGAATGCTCGGTGCATAGGGCAAGAAGTTGCTTGGTTATATTGGAATGAGGTCACATTCTGCAGTGTTGGAGTGCTAATGAAGCACAGGTTGTTCGGTTCGTTTAATCAATCTAACTGCGGGTTGAGTAGAGTAGATGGCTGTAGAGAATGGTCCTATTGTGTTCAAAACTCCACATGCAATAATTGGAGGCTTTCAAGTTGTACTTATGGCTAGAAACTGAGTTTTCAGTAGAAGATGGCAAGACTTGTGGTATTTTCTATATTAATTATGGGATTCTATATATCGGTATCGGGAATGTGAAGGTAATGGCTTTGGGGAACACTTAAAAAAGTATTCAGCGGCTTATGAGCCTTAGACGGTCTGGCTTTATGCTTGGGTTCCGTGTGGTAAGTCTGGGTTGAGGAATTGTGATGATATAGCAAGGAGGGATATCAAGCTGAAGGTAAATCAGAAGGGAACTTGGATAGATGGGGTAGCTTGGTAGTAGGCCAGATCAGTATAGTAAGGATATGATTAGTTCCTTGGGGGTGTTCAAGGTAATGAGTTTTTACGGGTATTTCGCAGCAATGCCCTTAGGCTTTAGTGACTTGCGTAGGTTGGTTGAGTTAGGAAGATTCAGTCCTGGTGGACTTGTTGTGCAAAGGGGAGTCGGAGAATTCTTGTCGATTTCTACCTTGGTTAGAGATGTATATTTCTGCCGGCGTGAGAAGCAGGGGATGTATAGTGATTTTCTTCCACGTTGGGCTCAATGGAAAGTTCTTGGTTGGTTGAGTGTGTAGTTACTTGTGGTTCGGAAGGGATATGAAGTTCTCATGGTTATCCTAGGACGGTATAGTATATGCGGTATGTGTGGAGGATCGAGATTTGCGTGTGTAAGGTTACAGTTCAGTTTTGAACGGAAAGTCATAAAATTCTAGGCAGCACAGGCAGTTTCAAATGATTAGAGAAATGAGCTTCAGATGATTAGGGGGATGATCTTCAGATGATTAAGGAAATGGTATTGCTAGTTGGAGTGACTTGACGAGGGTATATGTTTTAGGAAAGGTAGTGTGATTAAGTTGATGGTAAATTGGTAGTATTGCGACACCTTCTTGTTAGATCGACGGCTGGTGTTTGAGTTTGCTTGGTGGCACCGAGGAATTTTAGAGTATCTTTCGTGGAATGATTGGGTATTTGAGGTGCAGTATGCATTCGAACGGCGGAATTGGGATCAGGTATGTTGATTCATGTGCCATATGGATTTGGAGACATGGAAGTTTTCACATTCGGGCTATGTTGTGGTTGTGAGTCATGTGTATCGGCACTGTTTAGTGACTATCACGGTTTGGAGACCCGAGCGGATCTTTTGTGCTTGGCATGTTAGATTTTGGATGGGATATTGGGTTCAGACTAGTTTTCTCCGTATTATGTCATTCTAGGCTATTGCGCTAAGGCGACACTATTGGCTATTCCAAAAATGCCATGAATTGAGTGGCGAGGTCCGTAAGATTATGCCCTAGTGGAGTGGTTTTATATTTCGAAGACCCAGCAGACGGTTGAGAAGGATTGTCTTTCTTATTTGGGCTTTCATGATGGATGTCAGTGTAGAGGCTTCTACCATTGATTCAGTTCCGGTGGTGAGGGAATTTTCGGATATGTTTCTTATGGCCGAGCAATGTTATTGATTTCGGTATTGATTTGATGCCGGGCACCGTATCGTATGGCACCAACAGAGTTAGAGGAATTGAAGGAACAACCTCAGGATTTCCTTGATGAGGAGTTCATTGGCAGGCCAATGTGGATGTGTGTTCTAACTTGAGTCGGCTTGGGTGGCTCTGAATTGTATTACTGAGAGAGGTGTTGTGATTTGTTGGTTATAGGCACCTAGGGTGCGGTTCTATTGGGGTTTCATAGTGGAAGTCGAGCAAGAAGAGTGATTGGGTGTTGCTCGATGAATGGTGTATCGGTTATGTCCTTTTGGGTTAGTGTGGTGTATGTTATTTGCTCTACCGTGGGTATGATGACTTGCTTTGGTTCCAGACATCGAATTGTGCATGGTTGTCGATTTCGAGCATAGTGACTTAAGGTGGTTCATGTGGAGCAGTGTTGGATAGGGTCATACATCATAGAGAAGTTATGTGGAGGTATGACCTTGTGGGTTAGATTCGTGTGTTCTATTCCTATGATGTGAGATGGGTTCTCAGCCTTGTGTTGTGGTGGTACTGGTGAGCTTGAGGTACATCTATTTCATTTATGTCATTTTCATAATTTGAGTACATTTGGACTGTTGCTTATTGGTGCACGTATTGTGCAAGTTGTGGCATAGGCCTACATTGATGTGTCGTGTCACCAGAGTAGTGTGTTGGATTAAAGGAGACCGTTGGGATCATTAATGAATACGAACGCATTCGATTTCAGCATATCGGAGGGATAATATCGAGTTTTGGCTCAGAAATTTGCTATGGTATTTGCCAAAGAAGAAGTGGCTTCTTGAATGGTTGATCTGGGAAATGGTTATGGCTTACCGCGTGTTTTAGTGATCATTAGCAGTATATGAAAGTGTTGGGGTGAGACTTTAGTTGATAAGAGTTTTTCTATCGGTATTCGGGTGTTGTGTGCAGCAGCTGTAATTAGAAGTTATCACTACGAGTGTTTGAGTTATGTGGTATATCAAGTGATTGCACCTAAGATTGCAAGTATGGGTGATTACAACTTTTTCGGGCTTATTCGGAAAATAGATGTGAGATTCTGATCTTGTGAATGATTTTAGAAGAGGAAATGTGGTTCTAAGGCTTATGGGCTAGGTTGGTATGTGGAAATACAATTTCATTGTGTTATCAGACCTATATGAGATAGGGTTTCGTGGGATCACCCCCGAGTATATGCATGGTAAGGTTATTCAAGCGATTGGTTGGCTTTTGGAACAACTCTAAGCACGTTCGAGGACGAACATATGTTTAAGTGGGGGAGGATGTAACGGCCCGACCGGTAATGTTGAGCTTTTGCACTTCGCTCGCCAGTTCTCGGACATGACTTGCCCCGTGTGTTATATTATGCCTTATGTAAATCGTTGGTATTGGGTTTCAGGTTAATCAGAATGAATTTGGAAGAACAGTCTCAGTTGAAAGCTTAAAATTTGAAAGGTTTGACCAAGATTTGACTGTGTGTGTTTGATCTCAGATTGGAATTTTTATGGTTTGGTTAGCTCTATTAGGTGATTTGGGACTTAGGAGCGTGATCGGAATGCATTTTGGAAGTCCGTGGAAGGTTTAGACTTGAATTGGCGAAATTGAGATTTCGGCGTTTTCCGGTTGATAGGCGAGATTTTGATATAGGAGTCAGAATAGAATTCCGAGAGTTGCAGGAGCTTCGTTGTGTCATTTGGGATATGTGTGCAAAATTTCAGGTCATTCACACAAGATTTGATAGGCTTTTTGTTCGAAAGCATAATTTAAGAGTTCTTGGAGTTTTTAGGCTTGAATTCTAAGTTAAATTGGTGATTTGATGTTGTTGTGAGCGTTTCAAAGTTTTGAACAAGTTTGAGCAATGTCATGGGATGTGTTGGTACAATTGGTTTGAAGTTCCGGGTAGGTTCCGGGATGTTTTAGGCCAAAAATCATAGTTGTAGCAGGTCCAGAAGGGTTGCAGGCCTCGGAACCCACCAGCGCGGTCCGCACAAAAAAGAAATTGCGTCTGCAGTATGCGCTGTGCGGACCGCACAAAATGAAGTGCGGCCGCGGTAGGTGTTGTGCGCACCGCACAAAATGCTGTGCGACCGCGGTGGGGGATATTTCACAGGTCCTACTTCAGAAGCTCATATCTTTTGATCTACAAGGAATTTTAAGATGATTCAAAAACAAAGTTGTAGCCCTTCGTGTATAGTTTACAGAAAGGTAAGGATATCACAATTTGGACATCTGTAGAGGAAGTTATGGCCAAAATAATAAAGTTTGTCACTGCATAGGAAAGTCTGTGCGGCCGCGGCCGTTTTTGTGCGGACCGCACTGATTTTGTCTGGACCGCACTGGTTTTGTGCGGACTGCGGTCGATTTTGTACGGTCCGCGAAGGTGGAAATCTGTGGGGTACTCTATAAATACGTGGTTTTGGGTTTTATTTGATATTTTGACCTAGAGAGCTCAGATTTTGGCAATTTTTCGAAGGTTTTTCAAGAAATTTATCGGGGTAAGTGATTCTAACTCAGATTTGTCTAGAGTACATGAATCTATCATTGAATTCATCATTTAATTCGTGATTTGGGATGGAATTTGGAAAGAAATTGTAAAATCTTTCAGAAATTTAAAATTGATGATTTGAAGGACTAAATAGTATCAGAATTGGATAATTTTCGTATGGTTAGACTCGTGAGAGTATAAGGATTTTAGTTTTGTAAATTTTTTCAAATTCCGAGACGTCTGCTCGGGGGTCGGGTTTGACCAATTTTGGGAATTTTGTGATAATTTGATTATTTTCGAGTGGGCTTTGTTCCCTTAGCACATTTTGATGGTTTTGTACTGATTTCGGCTAGATTTGGAGCATCCGGAGGTCGATTCGAGAGGCAAAGGCTTTGCGGGCTAGAGTTCGGATCAGATAGAGGTGAGTAATAATTGTAAATGATGCTCTGAGGATTTGAAACCCCGAATTGCACATCGTAGTGCTATATCGAGGTGAGACACACGCTTGATGACGAGCGTGGGGTCGTGTAATATTAGGGATTGTGACTTGGTCCGTCCCTTGATGATTTTACTGCGTATTTTATTGAAACTTATATGTTATCATCATGATTTGGGCTGATTGCCATATTTGGGCTTCGAGCCAACTATTTGAACCCTTCGGGGATTTTTATTACTATTTCCTCACTGTTTTGTCTTATTACTTGAACTCAGTCATGTTATTTTCCACTGTTTTACTACTCAGCTATTTTACTCAGTTTTGAGACTTAAATGATATTTTTAAATGATGTTTTGGGCTGAGAAATACTATTTTACTATTGCCCGAAGGGCTTGCGAGTATTTTTGACTAAGTAAGGCCGAGGGCCTAGTTATGAGGAAACACTGATACTGATTGAGGCCGAGGGCCTGAGATATGTACGTCACGAGGTGGCTTGTTGATGTTATTTATGAGGCCGAGGGCCTGAGATATATACGCCACAAGGTGGCTTGACTAATATGAGGCTGAGGGCCTAGATTTGATGCCATGAGATGACTTGATATTGAGTTTGGGCCGTAAGGGGCCCCTCCCGGAGTCTGCACACCCCTAGTGAGCGCGGGTACCCATTGTGATGTGAGATATAGCCCGAGGGGCTGGTACTGTTCTGAGATTGTGCCCGAGGAGCGAACCTTTATGTGTTTATCTTCTTAATTGCTTGTCATTACCTATTGATTGTGTATTTGTGCCCGAGGGGCGGATTTCTGTGCTTATCTGTACTGATTGTTTGCATTCGTTGCGTAACTGTTGAAAAAGTCATTTTTAAAGAAGTTTAAACTGAGCTAAGACATTTTAAGAGATTTTTACAACTTCACTGCTTTCTTACTAGTTTTGGACTGCTTCTATATAGCATCTTGATATGTTTTATGTGATTTCTTGCCTTCATTCTTTATTTATTATTATTACTCACTGAGTCGGAGTACTCACATTACTCCCTACACCTTGTGTGTAGATTCAGGTATGTTTTGGCTGATCAGAGGCAAAGTCATCAGAGTTTAGTAAGGTAGCTGCCGGCGTTCGCAGCACTGCTTTTCTCTCTCTCCTTTTCATTAGACTATATATATACACTCTAGGCTTTCAGTTGTATTTATACTCTAGTAGATGCTCGTGACTTGTGACACCCCAGTTAGGGCTGTGTTGGGTTGTACTTCCGCACCTTATTGACATTATCCGCTACTTAGTATTGTTATATCATGTTTTAGATTGTTTTTATGATATTTAACTATTTAAAAGGTGAATTGGGTATAATTGGCTGAACTTGTCTTCACGAGAGGCGACATCACGACCGGGTTTGGGTTTAGGGTCGTGACACTTGGCCTAATGAATCCATTATCAAGAAGGTCTCTCAATTGTTCCTTCAATTCTTTTAGTTCTGCTGGAGCCATTTTATAAAGTGGAATAAATGTAGGTTGAGTGTCTAGTTGTACCTCAATGACAAAATTGATTATTCTCTCTAGAGGAAGACCGAGCAGGTCATGAGTAAAAACTATTTAAAATTCTTTAACGACTGGAACAGACTGGAGTGTTTGTGCTTCTGATTCTAGATCAAAAATTTGGACAATATAATCTAAACACCCCTTGCCCATCATCATTTAGATTTAAGGTAAGAAATAAACTTACCTTAAATGACTTTGTACAACCTTTCCATTCAATGACTTCTTCATTTGGAAACTGAGATCTAACTATTTTGGCTCGACTATATACATATAGCATAGCAGGGTAATAACCAGTTGATACCTATAATCACATCAAAATCTATCATTTCTAGTTCTATGAGGTCAGTTGTAGTATTACGGACATGAATTGAGATTGTGCAGCCTCTGAAAACTCGCTTTGCTTCTATACAATCACCGGTTGGAGTGGAGACTAGAAAGGACTCTTTTAGTGGTTCTGACTCTATTCCCACGTTCTTAGAAAAATATGAGGCAATATATGAATAAGTAGATTTCGGGTTAATTAATACATATGCATCATATGGACAAATTGGTAATATACTCGTGACCACAACTGGGGATGCCTCTGCACTATCATGATCCAAAGCTACATATAGGCGAGGTTGTCCCCATACCTAACTAAATAAGCCAGTTCCCTTACTCGCTCTACGGTCGGGCTGAGTCTAAAAGCCACAAGCTATGGTAGAGTCGAAGTAATAGCACAAAAGAACCCAATAGGCGAGTTGACGCCCCTTGTGCTCTCTGCTGTGCTTTTGGGAAATTAACCTTGATGTGTCCTAGATCACCACAACTATAGCATCCTCGAAATCCGAACCTTTATTGTCCCAAATGGTTCTTTCCACAAGAATTGTAAGGTGATCTTTGTTGAGACTGCTACCCAACACTACTCTGACTCTGTAAGACCAGAGTTCTAAAATTTTGACTTTGGCAGGACTGATATCTGAAACTTTGACTCTGGCTGGAAGGATTATTTTCTCTAAATTGAGGATTAGACTGTGTTGGTGCTGATGTCCCCTTATTAAACCAATTATTTCCTCATCCATCAAGTGCACCACTGTACCTACCTGTGGTACAAGCCTTCTTGTTCTGCTCCTTGTTTGCCCTCCCCTTATGCCTGTTCAATTCTAAGTACTTTGCAAATCCCATGACTAAAGAAAAGTGTTCCATACTTACAACTGCAACTTCAGTAGTGTCCTGAATATGCTTTCCCAGCCCGAGTACAAACTTGCAAATTTTTGCCTTCTCTGTAGAGATCATGTTCGAAGCATATTTAGCCAGTTTGATGAACTTCATATAGTACTCTTTCACACCCATAGTCCCATGTCTAAGCTGCTCGAATTTTGTGGCCCGAGCTTATCGGTCCTCTCCTGGAACGAAGTTGGCTATAAATGCCTCGGTAAATTCCTTCCAAGTAGTAGGATAAGTGTCTTCATCCCTACCTTCCTTCCATAACCAAAACCATGTATAAGCAACATCCTTGAGTTAGTAAGATGCCAACTCTACAACATCAGTTCCTATCACTTTCATCATTCGAAGTATTTTTTTAACAAACCAGTCTAATGGGTCCTGCTTAGGATTAGATCCATAAAAATCTGGAGGGCTCATCTTGACGAACTCGCTACATAAAAATGATAATGGATCCCTCTATCTGCCTGCCTGGGGTGGAGCACCGCCCCCTCTTTGTCCTTGGCTGGACATGAATGTGGTAAATATTTCCATTGCACCTTTTGTTGCACCAAAATCCTCTTCTATCTCTGGAGGCATGATGACTTGAGCTGGGGTTGCCGCCGGGGGTGGTGGTTGTGCTTGATTCTGAAAATTCTGTTCAACTCCCTTAGCTAGAGGCACTTGTCTAGCCCTTACAGCCTTTTTAGTCTGGAAAATTGGGCTACCTTAGTTGGCCGCCCCATCTTATTCTTCTTTGTTGCAGCAACACTTACATCAGTTGGGATAGGAGCTGGAATAGTAGCTGGGGAGGGAGTGCTATCTACTGAATCGTGAGTACGAGCCATTTCTATGAATTCAAAAACTCACCTATTAGAAACATACTAAAGGTCACGCTCTATAGCACGATCTAGAGTGAAAAGAATGAGAACTTTTTCTTAAATGTCTGTAGTTCCTTATTTATAGATGTGGGGACTTCACAATGATAAACAAGACTCTACTGACATGACTTTATAGACCCCTAGAACTCTCTAAACCTGGCTTGATACCAAGTTTTTTACGACCAGATTTCTGACCAAGTCATAACCGGCACCCGGTACCTTAACTTGACCAAGAGAACCTTCTTACTTATTCTTTTTATTCTACTAGGCAGGTCAACATCAAACCAAGAGAAAACATCTTTTTTTACGTCAAAAAATTTGATCTTAAAGCATTATGCATAATCAAAGACTTAACATTCGGTGTCTGACAAAACCAAATAAAATGTATCTAACTCTATAACGTCTACAAAGACTCTATAGAGTCTGGGCGGATTGCTCAGGACTTGATTCACCAACAAATCCTCAAATAAAAATAATGAAAATAGAAAATCAAGAATTGAAATCAAACAACGAATTCGATGACCAGAATCGGAGCTCACTGAGAGTCTGCTAAGATGAGAGAATGTCTTAACTTATAGCTCTCTCATTTATAAATCATGTACCTACATTGACATATGCTAATATAAGTTCGAAAAAAATATTGAAACATCAGTACACTATAGTGGTAATTAGTAAGTAAATCAATCCTCCCATTAAAGCCTAAACGAGACTCTAAAAGAAGTATGTATGCATGATAAAAAAAATTCTAAAAGCTTTTGATGAAGAGTTGAAACAAACAACTCATATATCTATTATAAAGTTCTTCTTGATGTCATTCATGAAAATTCTCTTTCTTTTCTTTTCTTTTCTCTTCTTTTCTGAAAAAAATATAAAATTCAAATAGATAAACATATAAACTTTCTCGACATAATCCTTGTAAATTTTTTAAAGCATTTTATTTTCTATTATTTTCTTTCCTTGACTTTACTGGGGAATCTCATTGATTCTAACATTCTTTCTTATTATTATTCTAAAAATGTCACCATATGATCTGTATGGTGGGCGTTCCTAGCCCGATCACCTGGACACCATTCCTGTGGTGCCTCACAGTCAGGGTTCTAGCATGCTCGCGTTCTTGTGTCTTACCACGACACTTTTATTATAGTGCACGAACCAACGGTACACTAATATCCTACTCTGGAACGAGTAGTTTCGGGGTAACATAAACCACTAGAGGCTATGAACTCTTCTCAAAGATTTATATCACAAAATTTTAAACAATGATATATCTTCACAGTTCTCATCAAAACAGTTGCATAAAATCATATAAAAGAAATTTCAATAATCTGTACATTAAAGAAATAAATGCAAGTCATGAATGTACGAGACATGATTTAAGGAACAACATATTGTTCTTGAGTTATTAACTGTCATGACCCAATTCTATAATAGGCGTGATGGTACCCAGCGCCATCGCTAGGCAAGCCAACACTGAACTAACCTCGTGATTTCCCTTTTTAATAAATTTCCAAATAATTTAACTTTCCTTAATTTAAAAGATTTAAGAAATAACAGATTTAAAATAAATAAAATGAAAAGCAGCTTAGTGCAATCATAACCATAGAAGTAAACCAAAACCACAAGTCTACTAGTATGTGTCTCTAGATCTGGTGTCACAAGTGTATGAGCAACTAGTAGAATATACAAAAGAATACTAGTCTACTGTCTGAAATGAAATAGAATGAAATACAAGTAAAAGAAAGACCCTTGATGTAGTAGGACGACTCAGAAGGGCAGCTCACCGCGAAGTCTCGGGAATCAGGGATGCGCGCCGGATTGATATCCAGATGCACTTGCCTCAGATCCTGCACATTTAGTGCAGAAGTATAGCATGAGTACATACACAACATGTACCCAATAAGTATCCAGTCTAACCTCGAAGAAGTAGTGACGAGGGGTCGACTTTGACACTTACTATAGGCTAACAATGAGATGTCAAAACTATACTAAACACGAGTTACATAAATATAGCTGAAAGCTAAATCACAGGAAAATAATAGGAAATCCTCTCACTAATAATAAAACCCAAGTTTGTTTCAATCATTTAACAATTTATATCTCAAGCCAATAAAGCAATGTCAATTTTAATTAGTTCCAAAGATTTATTACGCGCAATTTATGCTGAGATCGTACGACCCCATCCAACATAAAATATTTAAACTGTGCACTGCCGAGTGTCGAACAACATGACCCATAGATGCATCTATTTTCTACCGAGGTATTCGGCCTGCTCCACAAGAAGAGAAAAATACATTAAAACAATCAATTCAAGATTTATTAAGGGGCAAATATTCAAAGAAATACCAAATTCTCATTTAGCGATCCCATAAATGAAGTTTAACCTTTTACAATTCCTTTATCAAGTTCCAATATGATTTAAGCAATTAAATTAACAAGTAGTGTGCAAATATAGCAAGTATAACATAATTTGGGTCCTAGACTACCCGGACATAAGCATAATTTTTAGCTCTCGTCACCCTCGTGTGTACGTAGCCCCCACAAATAAAAACACATATTAATTTAATTCACCTATGGGGTTAATTCCCTCTTACAAGGTTAAAAAGAGACTTACCTCATCTCAAGACCTACTTTCTGGTCCAAGATTATGCTCAAACCCTCAATTCGGTGTCGAACAATCCAAAACTAATCAATTGGTATATAAATTAATCTATACATGTTCAAAAGTTGATACTCCGATTATTAAAGGGATTACCCAACCCCAAATGTGGATTCCTAAAATCCACCTCCAGGCCCACGTGCCCGAATTTCGGAAATTTTCAAAGAAAGTTACTACTCATAACCTTATGAGCTCAAATATATGATTTTCATTAAATTCCATAACAAATTTCGTGGTTAAATCTTATTTTTATTAAAACCCTTGGTTTTTTATCTAAACCCAAATTTTTACTAATTTACATGTTAAAATCTACCCATAAACTATGTATTTAACTTACATTAGATAGAATTTACTTACCTCAAATAGCTAATGAAACCCCCCATAACCAGCTCCAAAATCGCCCCAAGAAGTGCAATAAATGAGCAAAAATACCTAAGTCTCGTATTAAATAAAGGTTCCGGCGTCTGCGATTTTCGCACCTGCGGAGGGACTTCTGCTGTCAAAAATCCACTTTTGTGGAACACTCCAGGCCTCTGGCCCATCACACCTGCGGTCGTGTCTCGCATCTGCGAACCCACTTCTGTGGATGGGCACCGCATCTGCGGACCTGCTTCTGTGAAAGCTTCGCCGCATCTACGATTTAATGTAACGACCCGACCGATCGTTTTGCTTTTTAGAACCCCGTTCCCCTAGATAAGACTTCCTGTACATTCTTTACTGATTATGTCTTGCGGGGACGGTTAATTCGGGATTTGGAAGAGTTCGGGTTGAAATCAGAACACTTGGTTCCTTAAGTTGGCTTAAAAGGCTAAGTTTGACTTCGGTCATTATTTTGAGTAAACGACCTCAGAATTGCGATTTGACGGTTCCAATAGGTTTGTATGATAATTTTGAACTTGGGCACATGTTTGGATAAGGTTTTGGATGACCCGGGAGCATTTTAGCGCTTAATAGTGAAAGTTGGTTCTTTGAAGATTTTAGAAGTCCTTTCAATTTAGTTTGGAATGGGTTTTTGTAACGACCCGACCGGTCGTTTTGAGCTTTTGCAATTCGCTCTCCAGTTCTCGGGCATGACTTGCCCCGTGTAATGCAATATGACTTATGTAAATCGTTGGTGTTGGGTTTCAGGTTAATCAGAATTTAATTTGGAAGAACAGTCTCAGTTGAAAGCTTAGAATTTGAAAGGTTTGACCAATATTTGACTTATTTGTATATGATCTCGGATTGGAATTTTATGATTTGGTTAGCTCCGTTAGGTGATTTGGGACTTAGGATCATGATCGGAATGCATTTTAGAAGTCCGTGGAAGGTTTAGGCTTGAATTGGCGAAATTGAGATTTTGGCATTTTTCGGTTGATAGGTGAGATTTTGGTATAAAGGTTAGAATGAAATTCCGAGAATTGCAGTAGCTTCGTTGTGTCATATGGGATGTGTGTGCAAAATTTCAGGTCATTCGGACGAGGTTTGATAGACTTTCTGATCGAAAGCATAATTAAGGGTTCTTGGAATTCTTAGGCTTGAATCCTATGTTAAATTGGTGATTTGATGTTGTTGTGAGCGTTCCGAAGTTCTGAACAAGTTTGAATGATATCATGGGATGTGTTGGTACAATTGGTTTGAAGTTTCGAGAGTTCCGGGTAGGTTCCGAGATGTTTTAGACCAAAAATCATAGCTGTAGCAGGTCCAGAAGGGTTGCAGGCCTCAGAACTCACCCGCGCGGTCCGCACAAAAGAAGTGCGGCCGCGGTATGTGCTGTGCGGACCACACAAAATGAAGTGCAGCCATGGTAGGTGTTGTGCGGACCACACAAAATGGTGTGTGGCCGCGGTGAAGAACATTCCGCTGGTCCTACTTCGGAAGCTCATATCTTTTGATCTACAAGGAATTTTGATATGATTCAAAATCGAAAGTTGTAGCCCTTCATGTCTAGTTTCCAAAAAGTAAGGATATCACAATTTGGAAATCTGTAGCAAAAGTTATGGCCAAAGTACTAAAGACTGTCACTGCAGAGGAAAGTAGTGCGGCCACGGTCGTTTTTGTGCGGACCGCACTGGTTTTATGCGGACCGCGGTCGGTTTTGTGCGGCCCACGGAGGTGGAAATATGTGGGGGTACTCTATAAATATGAGCTTTTGGGTTTTATTTGATATTTTGACCTAGAGATCTCGGGTTTTGGCGATTTTATGAAGGGTTTTCAAGAAATTCATCGGGGTAAGTGATTCTAACTCAGATTTGGCTAGAGTACATGAATCTATCATTGAAGTCATCATTTAATTCGTGATTTGGGATGGAATTTGGGAAGAAAATTGTGAAATCTTTCAAAAAGATAAAATGATGATTTGAAGGACCAAATGGTATCGGAATTGGATAATTTTTGTATGGATAGACTCGTGAGAGTATAAGGATTCTAGTTTTGTGAATTTTGTCAAATTCTGAGACATGGGCCCGAGGCTCGAGTTTTGGTAATCTCAGGAATCGCGCCCTTTGTTGATTGTTTTCGCTTGGGCTTTGTTCCCTTAGCATATTGTGACGTATTCGTTCTGATTTTGGATAGATTCGACGCGCGTGGAGGCCAATTTGAGGGGCAAAGGCATCGCGAGCTAGAGAATTAGCCGGTTCGAGGTGAGTAATGATTGTAAATGATGTCCTGAGGGTTTGAAACCCCGGATTGCACATCGTAGTGCTGTATTGAGGTGAGACATATGCTGGCTGATGAGCGTGGGGTCTTTTACTACTGGGGATTGTGACTTGGTCCGTCCCGTTTGATGATTTTATCGCGTATTGACTAAAACTTATTTGTTATCGTCATGACTTGGGCCAATTGCCATATTTGGGCTTCGTGCCAACTATTTGAACCCTCCAGGGATTTTTATCACTAATTCCGCACTTTTGACTTATTACTTGAACTCAATCCTGTTGATATTTACTGTTTTACAAACTCAGCCACTTTTATTCGTATTTGAACTTAAATGATATTTCTAAATGATGTTTTGGGTTGAGAACTACTGTTTTACTAATGCTCGAGGGACTTGTGATGATTTTTGGACTGAGTGAGGCCGAGGGCCATATGTGAGGATATGCTGAGTGATATGAGGTCGAGGGCCTGAGATACTTTTTATTGCCACGAGATGGCTTGATATTGCGCTTGGGCCGTAAGGGGCCCCTTCGGAGTTTGCACCCCCACAGTGAGCGCGGGTACCCATCATGATTTGAGAGTGAGCCCGAGGGGCTGATACTGTACTAAGAGTGAGCTCGAGGGGCTGATATTGTACCGAGAGTGAGCCCGAGGGGCTGATATTGTACCGAGAGTGAGCCCGAGGGGCTGATACTGTTCTGAGTGATTATTACTGTGCCCGAGGGGCGGATTTCTACTTGTTATTCACCTGCTAAATTACCTGGTTTACTTGGTTTAAAGGAACTTCATTTGATTTCTTCATGGATTTACTGCCTTAAGTGATTTTACTGCTTGATATAGAATTGCTTTGTGCCTTTACGTGTTTTTCTTGCTTTTAGCCATTATTTATGATTATTACTCACTGGGTCGGAGTACTCACATTACTCCCTACACCGTGTGTGCAGATTCAGGCGTCGTAGAGTCTGTTCTTGAGTGCTGATCCTCCCAGTCCAAGCAGTGTTTTTCGGAGACTACGAGGTAGTCGTTGGCATCCGCAGCCCCCGTGCCTCCCTTATCTTACTATTTTCATGTTTTTGAACTTCTATAACAGATTTTGTATCTAGTAGACTAGTATCCGGAACTATTAGTTGTTCATGACTTGTGACACCCCGGTTTGGGCTATGTAGGGATGGTTTCTACTGTTGTTATCGTTAATTCCGCAAATTATGGTTATTATATTATGTTTTAGAACTACTTATGGTATTTAACTGTTTAAAAGAGGTGGTCTGTTTTGGTCTGGATGGCCTTGTCTTCACGAGAGGCGCTATCACGACCGGGTTCGGGGAATTGGGTTGTGACAAGTTGGTATCAGAGCCTAGGTTACATAGGTCTCATGAGTCATGAGCAGGTTTAGTAAAGTCTCGCGGATTGGTACGGAGACGTCTGTATTTATCCTCGAGAGGCTGCAGAACCTTTAGAAAAAATTCACATTCTTGAATTCTAATCGTGCGTCCTTGATTCAGCTTGAAAAGTAACTCTTGAATTCCTTCCGTGCGTTCGTGTGCGTGCATGAGCGCTCAGTATCGAATGTGCCTCGATGGCTTGTGATTCCCTGATCGAGGGGCGAGATGTGATCTCTGTGAGTTGATGTTGGGCCAGTCTGGAGGACTTGAGGCTGGATATTTGCCTATAGCTTAAGCACCAAGGTGCTGATTATGTGAGCAAGTGCTTTTGAATTTATATGTTCGGTATTTTCCCTATTAGTGGAAGTGACGGCTGGATGGCTATGTAATGAGAATGTTAGTGCTGTGAGGTGTATTCGTATGATTTGGAAGTGACGAGGAAGGTCTGCTAAAGGATAGAAGAACTATTAGGTGCTTGAGTTCCAACTTGATTCGAGGTATAGCCCCGAGTTATGGGAGTGTGAAAGATCTTTTTATGTTTCCCAATTGTGAGTGAAGTAAATTTCATATTGCGGTATGAGTTCAGACTCAGGAAGACTAAGTGACTGCGTATAGTTTATGACGGTGGAAGGTATACAAAAATGTTAGTTAGAGGCAAAGCAAGTGGGTTGTCTCCTACGAAATGTTCTGAGGTTGTACGATCCTTATGTGTCTGTTAGAAGACCTCATTTGCGAGTGAAGTATATGTGTTGCAATTTAAATTGGGTCGATTAGAGAGTGGATGTAACTGTTGCAAGAGTGGAATGCAAGATTTGCAGAAGAGTTAAAATTCTAGATGATCTGTGTTTTCACAGGCTTATAAAAGATTTGAGTTTAATCTCACTATGGTATCATGGCATCAATAAAGTATAATCATTACGAGTTATTGAGTGTGTGCTGATCTATGGCTTCGAGCCAAGTGGGGGAGCCTGCTATTGATTAGGTGATTGCACGATTAGGTGCTATGTTGGTTCCAGTTTGAGGCATGTTGGTGAATCAATTATGGCTTGCGGAAATTGAGACCGAGGATGACTCGAGTAAAGGAAAATTTTGACGAAGATTATATTATGCTTCATAGGTGTGTGAGAATCACGGGATGTCTTGAGTTGTTATTGGCAAGAAGGCTCGGTGCATAGAGTAGGAAGTTGCTTGGTTGTATTGGGATGAGGTTACATTCTACGGTGTCGGAGTGCCTATGAGGCACGGGTTGTTCGGTTCATTTGATCAGACTAATTGCAGTTTGAATAGAGTGAATGACTCTCGAGAATGGTTCTAATGTCTTAAAGATTCTATATGTAGCAATTGGGTATTTTAAAGTTGTATATGTGGTTAGGAACTGAGTTTTCATTTGGAAGATGTCAAGACTTGTGGTACTTTCTACATTAACTATGGGATTCTATATATTAGTATTATGAAGGTAATGGTTCCAAATTCGCAGGAAGCCCCTTCGGGGTAGGTATTTTGAATATGGTGCTTTTGGAAACATTTAAGAGAGTACTCAGTGGCTTATAAGCCTTAGACAATGTGGTTTCATGCTTATGTCTCGCGTGGTGAGTCTGGGTTGAGGAATTTTGGCGTTGTAGCAAGAAGAAGTGTCAAGCTAACGGTAGATCAGAAGGAAACTCAAATAGATGGGACAACATGGTAGTAGGCTAGATCAATATGGTAAGGATATGATTAGTTCCTTGGGTGTCTTCGAGGTAACGAGTCTCTACAGGTGTTTCACGACAATTCTTTTGGGTTTTAGTGACCGTGCGTAGCTCGGTTGAGTTAGAAGGATTCAGTCCTGATGAGTTAGTGTTGTGCAAACGGAATTCAGGGAGTTCTAGATGGTTTCCACCACAGATAGAGAGGTATATTTTTCCTATTGGGTGAGGAGCATGGGATGCATAGTGATTTCCTTCTAGATGGGAGCAATGGAAAGTTCTTGACTAGTGGAGTATGTAGATGTTTGTGGCTCAGAAGGGAGATAAAGTTCTCATGTTATCTTAGGATGGTATGGTATATGCGGTGTGTTGTAGAGGATTGAGATTTGCGTGTGTAAGGTTACAGTTCAGTCTTGAACGGAAAGTCATAAAATTCTTAGGCAGCACGGGCAGTTTCAGATGATTAGAGAAAGGAGCTTCAGATGATTAGGGGGATGATCTCCAGATGATTAAGGAAATGATATTGCTAAATGGGAGTGATTTGACGAGGGTATATGTTTCAGAAGAGGCGATGTGATTAAGTTGATGGTGCTTCGGTAGAATTGCGGTGCTTTCTTGTTAGATCGACTGCTGACATTCAAGCTATGTTATGGTTGTAAGTCGTGTGTATCGGCACTGTTTAGTGACTATCGGGGTTTGGAGACCCAAGCGGATCTTTTGTGCTTGGCATGTTAGACTCTGGATGGGATACTAGGTTCAGACTGGTTGTCTCCATGTTGTGTCATTCTGGACTATTGCGCTAAGACGGCACTGTTGGCTATGCCAAAAATGCCACGGATTGAGTGGCGAGGTCCGTAGGATTATGCCCTAGTGGAGTGGTTTTATATTTTGAAGGTCCAGCAGATGGCTGGGAAGGATTGTCTTTCTTATTTGGGTTTTTGTGATGGATGTCAGTGTAGAGGCTTCTACCATTGATTCAGTTCCGGTGGTGAGGGACTTTTCGGATGTGTTTCTTGTGGTCGGGCATGTCGTCGGGCAAGGTTGTTGATTCGATATTGATTTGATGCCGGGAACCCTATCGTATGGCACCGGCAGAGTTAAAGGAGTTGAAGAGCAACTCCAAGATTTTTGTGATAAGGAGTTTATTGGCAGGCCAATATGGATGCATGTTCTAATTTGAGCCGGCTGGGTTGGCTCTAAATTGTACTGTTGAGGGGTGTGTTTATTTGATTGTTATTGAGCTTATTAGTAATCTGGGGAGATCCATGAGTTACCTTTCTGTGTTGTGAGATGTTATGATTTGTTGGTTATAGGCACATATGGTGCGGTTCTATTGGGGTTTCATAGTGGAAGTCGAACGGGAAGAGTAATTGGGTGTTGCTCGGTGAACAACGTATCGGTTATGTCCTATCGGGTGTGCGTGGTGTATGTTATTTGTTTCACCGTGGGTGTAATGATTGCTTTGGTTCCAGACATCAAGTTGTGCGTGGTTGTCGATTTCGAGCATAATGATTTGAGGTGGCTCATGTAGAGCAGTGTTGGATAGGATCGCGCATCGCAACAAAGTTATGTGGAGGTATGACCTCGCGGGTTAGATTCATGTGTTATGTTCCTGTGGTGCAAGACGGGTTCTCAGTCTTGTGTTGTGGTGGTACTGGTGAGCTTGAGGTACAACTCTTTCATTTGAGTCATTTTCATGATTTGAGTATGTTCGGACTGTTTCTTATTGGTGCGCGTATTATGCAAGTTGTGGCTTAGGCCTGTATTGATGTGTCATGCCACCAGAGTAGTGTGTTGGAGTAGAGTAGATCGTTGGGATCATTAATGAATACGAACGGATTCGATTTCAGCATGTTGGAAGGATAACATCGAGATTCAGCTCGGAAATTTGTTGTGGTATTTGCCAAAGGAGGAGTGGCTTCTTGAATGGTTAATCTAGGAAATGGTTATGGCTTACCACATGTCTTAGTGATCATTGGCAGTATATGAAAGTATTGGGATGAGACTTTAGTTGATAAGAGTTTTTCTATCGGTGTGCGGATGTTGTGTGCAGCTGCTGTGATTAGAAGTTATCACTACAAGTGTTGAGTTATGTGGTAAATCATGTGATTGCACCGGAGATAGCATATATGGGTGGTTATAGCTTGTTCGGGCTTATTCGGAAAATAGATGTGAGGTTCTAATCTTGTGAATGATTTCAGAAGAGGAAATGTGGTTCTATGGTTTATGGACTAGGATGAATTGTGAAAATTCAGTTATATTGTGTTATCGAACCTTTGTGAGATAGGGTGACATGGGATCATCCCCGGGTATATGCATGATAAGGTTATTCAGCAATTGGCTAGCTTTTGGAACAACTCTGGACACGTTCGAGGACGAACGTATGTTTAAGTGGGGGAGGATGTAACGACCCGACCAGTCGTTTTGAGCTTTTGCATTTCGCTCTCCAGTTCTCGGGCATGACTTGCCCCGTGTAATGCAATATGACTTATGTAATCATTGGTGTTGGGTTTCAGGTTAATCAGAATTTAATTTGGAAGAACAGTCTTAGTTGAAAGCTTAGAATTTAAAAGGTTTGACCAATATTTGACTTGTTTGTATATGATCTCGGATTGGAATTTTTATGATTTGGTTAGCTCCGTTAGGTGATTTAGGACTTAGGAGCGTGATAGGAATGCATTTTGGAAGTCCGTGGAAGGTTTAGGCTTGAATTGGCGAAATTGAGATTTCGGCGTTTTCCGGTTGATAGGTTAGATTTTGATATAAAGGTCGGAATGAAATTCCGAGAGTTGCAGTAGCTTTGTTGTGTCATTTGGGATATGTGTGCAAAATTTCAGGTCATTCGGACGAGGTTTGATAGACTTTCTGATCGAAAGCATAATTTAAGAGTTCTTGGGGTTCTTAGGCTTGAATCCTATGTTAAATTGGTTATTTGATGTTGTTGTGAGCGTTCCAAAGTTTTGAATAAGTTTGAACGATGTCATGGGATGTGTTGGTACAATTGGTTTGAAGTTCCGGGTAGGTTCCGTGATATTTTAGACCAAAAATCAAAGCTGTAGCAGGTCTAGAAGGGTTGCAGACCTCGGAACTCACCTGCGTGGTCCGCACAAAAAGAAGTGCAGCCACAGTATGTGCTGTGCGGACCGCACAAAATGAAGTGCGGCCGCGGCAGGTGTTGTGCGGACCGCACAAAATGGTGTGTGGCCGCGGTGAAGAACATTCCACTGGTCCTACTTCGGAAGCTCATATCGTTTGATGTACAAGGAATTTTAAGATGATTCAAAAACAAAAGTTGTATCCCTTCATGTCTAGTTTCCAGAAAGGTAAGGATATTGCATTTTGGATATTTTTAGAAAAAGATATGGCCAAAATACTAAAGACTATCACTATAGAGGAAAGCAGTGCGGCCGCAGTCATTGTTGTGCGGACCGCACTGGTTTTGCGCGGACCGCGGTCGGTTTTGTGCGGCCCACGGAGGTGAAAATCTGTGGGGTACTCTATAAATATGAGGTTTTGGGTTTTATTTGATATTTTGACCTAGAGAGCTCGGGTTTTGGCGATTTTTCGAAGGTTTTTCAAGAAATTCATCGGTGTAAGTGATTCTAACTCAAATTTGGCTAGAGTACATGAATCTATCATTGAATTCATCATTTAATTCGTGATTTGGGATGGAATTTAGGAAGAAAATTGTGAAATCTTTCAAAAAGGTAAAATGATGATTTGAAGGACCAAATGGTATCGCAATTGGATAATTTTCGTATGGATAGACTCGTGAGAGTATAAGGATTCTAGTTTTGTGAATTTTGTCAAATTTCGAGACATGGGCTCGGGGCTCGAGTTTTGGTATTCTCGGGAATCACGCCCTTTGTTGATTGTTTCCGCTTGGGCTTTGTTCCCTTAGCATATTGTGACGTATTCGTTCTGATTTTGGATAGATTCGACGAGGGGCAAAGGTGTCGCAAGCTAGAGATTTAGCCGGTTTGAGGTGAGTAATTGTTGTAAATGATGTCCTGCGGGTTTGAAACCCTGAATTGCACATCATAGTGCTGTATTGAGGTGAGACACGCGCTGGGTGATGAGCGTAGGGTCTTTTACTACTGGGGATTGTGACTTGGTCCGTCCCGATTGATGATTTTATCGCGTATTTGACTAAAACATATTTGTTATCGTCATAACTTAGGCTGATTTCCATATTTGGGATTTATGCCAACTATTTGAACCCTCTTGGGATTTTTATCACTAATTCCTCTCTTTTGACTTATTACTTGAACTCAGTCCTGTTGATATTTACTGTTTTACAAACTCAGCCACTTTTATTCGTATTTGAACTTAAATGATATTTCTAAATGATATTTTGGGCTGATAACTACTGTTTTACTAATGTCCGAGGGACTTGTGATGATTTTTTGACTGAGTAAGGCCGAGGGCCATATGTAAGGATATGCTGAGTGATATGAGGCTGAAGGCCTAAGATACCTTTTATTGCCACGAGATGGCTTGATATTGCGCTTGGGCCGTAAGGGGCCCCTCCAAAGTCTGCACCCCCACAGTGAGCATGGGTACCCATCATGATTTGAGAGTGAGCCCGAGGGGCTGATACTGTACTGAGAGTGAGTTCGAGGGGCTGATATTGTACCGAGAGTGAGCCCGAGGGGCTAATACTGTTCTGAGTGATTGTTACTATGCCCGAGGGGCGGATTTCTACTTGTTATTCACCTGCTAAATTACCTGGTTTACTTGGTTTAAAGGAACTTCATTTGATTTCTTCATGGATTTACTGCCTTAAGTGATTTTACTGCTTGATATAGAATTGTTTATGCCTTTACGTATTTTTCTTACTTTCAGCCATTATTTATGATTACTACTCACCGGGTCAGAGTACTCACATTACTCCTTGCACCGTGTGTGCAGATTCAGGCGTCGCAGAGTCTGCTCCTAAGTGCTAATCCTCCCAGTCCAGGCAGTGTTTTTCGGAGACTACGAGGTAGTTGTTGGCGTCCGAAGCCCCCGTTACTCCCTTCTCTTACTATTTTCATGTTCTTGAACTTCTGTAACGGATTTCGTATCTAGTAGACTGGTATCCGGAACTATTAGTTGCTCATGACTTGTGACACCCCGGTTTGGGCTTGTGTCGGGATGGTTTCTACTGTTGTTATCATTAATTCCGCAAATTATGGTTATTATATCATGTTTTAGAACTACTTATAATATTTAACTGTTTAAAAGAGGTGGTCTATTTTGGCCTGGCTTGTCTTGTCTTCTCGAGAGGCGTCATCACGACCGGGTTCGGGGAATTGGGTTGTGACAGTTTTGGTCATATAGAGGTCCAAATGGAATTTTGAGACCGGAAATAGTTCTGTAATGTCATTTAAGACTTGCACACAAAATTTGGTGTCATTCCGAGTAGTTTAAGTATGTTTCGGCGCATTGGAAGTAAATTGAAGAACTTGAAATTCATAAGTTTGATTAAATTGGTTTTGGGGTGTAATTCTTAGTTTTAATGTTGTTTCGGGCATTCCGAGAGTTCGAGCGAGTCCGTTTTATAATTTCAAACTCGTTGTCACATTCGGGTGGGTCCCGAGGGCCCCAAGTGTCAATTGGATGAGGCTCGGACCAAGTTGGAAACTTGGAGCAAGAGCTGAAGCTCCAGCTGCTGTCATAATCGCACTTGCGCTTGGCGAGCTCGCAGGTGCGAGGCAAGCCTCGTAGAAGCAGCCAAGGAAGGGCAGCCCATGTTCCGAAAGTGCGGCCCATCCTCCGTAGAAGCAGGAACCTGTCCGCAGTAGCGACACCAGCCAGCCCAAGGGGTTTCTGCAGAAGCGAGGGCGCAGGTGCAGCCGTATGACCGCAGGTGCGGAATCGCTGAAGGCAGTGAAGCACATTTAATACGGAACTTAGGCATTTTTCCTCCATTCTTCACACACTTGGGCGATTTCAGAACTTCAAAAATTGAGATTTCAACCTAGCTATTGAGGGTAAGTGATTCCTACCTAATGTGAGTTCAATGTAGAGATTATGGGTAGATTTTAACATGTAGAATCGTGGAATTTAAGGGTTAGATGGAAAACCTAGGTTATTGATAAAAATGAGATCTAACCATAAAATTTATTATGGAATTTGGTAAAAATCATATATTTGAGTTCACAAGGTTATGGGTAACAATCTTCTTCAAAATATTTCGGAATCCGGGCACGTGGGCCCGGGGATGAATTGTATGAACCTCACATTTAGAGTTGGGTAATCAATTAAATAGCTAGAATATGAAGTTTTGAACTTATTTTGATTTGTTTTTATACTATTTGAATAGTTTTGGATTGTTCGGCACCGATTTGAGGGTTTGGGCTTAAATCTTGGACCGGAAAGTAGGCCTTGAGACGAGGTAGGTCTCTTTTCTAACCTTGTAAGAGGGAATTAACCCCATAGGTGAATTAATTAAATGTGTGTACCTATTTGTGGAGGCCACGTACGTATGAGGTGACGAGAGTCCATACATAGCTACTATTATGCTATTGTCCGGGTAGTCTAAGACCCGCACCATGCTTTATTTAAAATGTATGCACCCCTACTTGTTGATTTAATTGTTTAAGTCATATCGAAAGTTGATAAAAGAATTATAAAAGGTAAAATTTACTTACTTGAAGTTACGAATGAGACACTTGATTATATATGAGAATATGGGTTTTATTTGAAATGTTTTCTATTTGTGGAGCGGGCCAAACGCCACGGTAGCAGATAGATGCATCTATGGTTCGTTCCATTCGACCCTCGATAGTGCACAATTTAAATATTATATTGGATCAGGCTGTACGATCTCGGCATAATTTGGACATGAAAATTATTTGGAACTCTCCATAATTGATATTGATTAAATGTCTTGAAATGTAAGCAGTTAAACGATAAAACTTAACTTGGAATTTAATGTTTGTGAAAGAAGAATCTATTGTTTCCTGTTATTGAGCTTTCAGTATTATTCATGAAATTCATGCTTAGTATAACATTTTTAATATATTATTATTAGCCCATAGTAAGTGTCAATGTCGACCCCTCGTCACCACTTCTTCGAGGTTAGACTGGATACTGACTGGGTACTTACTTACTGAGAGTTAAAATTGCAAAAAGAATAAAAGGAAACCCTCAAACCCTATTTATAGAAAAGGGGCTGGGGCCCAATCTCACCAACCAGTGCGGACCGCACAAAATGGACTGTGGTCCACACTGCACTGATTTGTTCAAGCTTGAGAAGGCAACACTCTACGGTCCGCACAAAATGAACTGTGGTCGCAGAGGTCCACCGCGGACCGCACAAAATGTAGTACGGCCGCAGTGGCAAACTTCAGAGAGGCTACACTTTACCCTTCACCAGTGCGGACCGTACAAAATGTAGTGCGGCCGCACTGGCAACTTCAGAGACTGTGCATTTTTCCACCTGTCTTACACTGCATCAACACAACCCTGCAACATCTCACAACCAGTTAGGCCAAAAATCAATCCTATACTACAAAGAAAATCAAAGGAAACAAGAAGAAAAACACATGGGTTGCCTCCCAAGAAGCGCCTGATTTAACATCGCGGCACAATGCAGGTTACCATCACATCATTTGAAATGAAGAAGTGCCACCACGTGGCTGTTATCAATTTTCCCAAGATAATGCTTGACTCGGTGCCCATTAACTCTGAAGACTTCACCATTTTTGTTCTTTAAATTAAGAGCACCAAAAGGGGTCACAAACACAACTTCAAAGGGTCCACTCCATTTTGATTTAAGCTTTCCCGGAAACAGACGTAACCGGGAGTTGAACAAGAGAACCAAATCACCTACTTTGAACTCATTTCCACGATCATATTTATCATGAAGGTACTTCATCTTGTCCTTATATAAGGACGAACTGGAGTAGGCATGGAATCTGAATTCATCAAGTTCATTGAGCTGCTTCACACGAAGATTGGCTGCAACATCCCACTCAAGATTTAGCTTCCTCAAAGCCCACATGGCCTTGTGCTCTAACTCAACCGGTATATGGCACGCTTTCCCAAACACCAACCAATTCGGAGGCATACCAATCGGAGTTTTGTAAGTCGTCCGATAAGCCCATAGAGCGCCATCCAACTTCTTCGACCAATCGGTCCTATTAGCATTGACCGTGTTTGACAATATACTTTTGATTTCCCTGTTGGAGACTTCCACTTGACCACTTGCTTGAGGATGATAGGGGGTAGAAACATTGTGATTGCCACCGTACTTAGAAAGTAACGTGTCGAAAGCTCTATTGCAAAAGTGAGACCCCCCATCACTAATAATCGCACGAGGAGTACCAAACCTTGTAAAAATGCTTTTCTTGAGAAATGCAACAACACTTCGGGCTTCATTGTTGGGCAAAGCCACAGCTTCAACCCACTTTGAGACATAGTCGACCGCCACAAGAATGTAAGTATTCCCGCAAGGGCTAACAAATGGACCCATGAAATTGATGCCCCATACATCAAAGATATCCACTTCAAGAATGGTATTTAGAGGCATCTCATCCCTTTTAGAAATTTCACCCGCTCTTTGGCATTCGTCACACCTCTTCACAAAATCACCCGAATCTTTGAACAAGGTTGGCCAATAGAAGCCACAACTAAGAACTTTCGAGGCGGTCCTCACCCCACCGTGATGGCCACCATAGGGTGAAGAATGGCAAGCCTCTAAGATACTCAATTGTTCTTCCTCTGGGATATATCTATGAATCACACCATCCGTGCAAATCTTGAACAAGTATGACTCATCCCAATAGAAATCCAAACTATCCCGCTTGAGCTTCTTCCGTTGGTTAGAAGAGAGCTTACACGGGATTACTCCAGTCACAAGGTAATTGGCAACATTGGCAAACCATAGCATATCATTCATTGACACCGCAAGGAGTTGTTCGTCGAAAATGAATCATTGATCTCAAGGCCATCACAAGGCCTCCCCTCCTTCTCCAAACGGGACAAGTGGTCCGCCACATGGTTCTCACTGCCTTTCCAGTCCACAATTTCTAGATCAAACTCTTGAAGTAGTAACACCCATCGCATCAATCTTGCCTTGGAGTCTTTCTTTGTCATCAAGTACCTAAGGGTGGCATGATCGGTTTGCACTATGACCTTGGCCACCATAAGATACGAACGGAACTTTTCCATTGCAAACACTATGGCCAACAACTCTTTTTCTGTAACCGTGTAGTTCCTTTGAGCCTCATTCATGGTATTGCTTGCGTAGTACACGGGATAAAACATCTTGTTAACCTTTTGACCCAAGATAGCCCCAACCGCAACGTCACTTACGTCACATATGCGCTCGAAAGGCAAGCTCCAATTTGGTGCGGTGATGATTGGGGTAGTGGTCAACTTAAGCTTGAGAAGCTCAAATGCTTTCATACATCCCTCATCGAACTTAAAATTTGCATCCTTTTCTAGTAGTTTGCACAAGGGGTTTACCACCTTTGAAACATCTTTTATAAACCTCCGGCAGAACCCCGCGTGCCCAAGAAAACTCCTCACCCCCTTGACGGAAATGGGGGAGGAAGCCTTGAAATCACCTCTATCTTGGCTTTGTCAACTTCAATCCCACGCTTTGAAATCTTGTGGCCCAAGACTATGCCTTCCTCCACCATGAAGTGGCATTTTTCCCAATTAAGTACGAGATTTGTGTCTTCACATCGGGCCAAAACTCTATCCAAATTTCCCAAATACTCTTCAAATGAATCTCCAACCACACTGAAATCACCCATGAAGACCTCCAAAATATCTTCCACCATGTCGGTGAAAATAGACATCATATATCGTTGGAATATCGCTGGGGCATTACACAACCCGAACAGCATCCGAGAGAAAGCGAAGGTTCCATATGGACGGGTAAAGGTGGTCTTCTCCTGGTCCTCCGGAGTGATTAAGATTTGATTATACCCCGAGTATCCATCCAAAAAGCAATAAAAGGCACGCCCCCAAGGCGATCAAGCATTTGGTCAAGGAATGGCAATGGGAAGTGATTCTTGCGGGTCACCTTGTTCAGCTTCCGGTAGTCCATGCATACCCTCTATCCGGTAACTGTCTGAGTGGGAATACGTTCATTGTTGTCATTTGTCACCACAGTCATACCACCCTTTTTTGGTACACATTGCACCAGAGAAGTCCACGAGCTATCGGAAATGGAGTACACAACCCCGACATCCAACCACTTGATCACTTCTTTTTTAACCACCTCTTGCATTGCCACATTTAATCTTCTTTAATGCTCCAAGGAAGGTTTTGCATCATCCTCCAAGATAATTTTGTGCATACATAATGCAGGGCTTATTCCCCGAATGTCAGCCAAAGTCCATCCAATTGTCCTTTTTCGCCTTTGAAGCACTGCCAAAGTGGCCTCAACCTGCATGTTAGTTAGGCAAGAAGAAAGAATAACTGATAAAGTAGAATTTGAGCCCAAGAACTCATACCTGAGGTGTGGAGGCAGTGGTTTCAACTCCAACACTGGTAGCTCCTCAATTGATGGTTTTTTTGGTGGAGTTTTCCGATTTTCAAGATCCAAAGACAATTTTCTAGGCTCATAGGAATAAGAGCCCATTCCATGTAAAGCATTCACGCACTCCACTCGGCTTGCATCCTCGTTGACATCAAGATTTAACAATACAGCTTCCAATGGGTCCTCCACATTGATCATTGCACTGGTGTCATCAATTATCACTGCTGTGACGAGGTCAACAAAAGAACACACCTCGGTACTATTGGGCTACTTCATAGATTTGCACACATGAAAGACCACATTTTCATCACCCACCCGAAAGGTAAGTTCCCCTGCTTCCACATATACCAATGCCTTCCCCGTAGCTAGGAAAGGTCTGCCCAGTATGATAGGAACTTCGTAGTCCACATATCAATAATACCCAAGGGTCTCTTCATCGATCTATCCGCCATTTGTAACCTCATGGAAGTCGGCCTAGGTTGCCCAATACCCAAAGTTTTGAAAACTGAGTAGGGCATCAAATTGATACTAGCTCCCAATTCACATAGAGCCTTGGCAAAATCTGCATTCCCAATGGTGCAAGGAATGGTGAAAGCACTGGGATCTTCAAGCTTCGGGGCCATTGAATGCACTATAGCACTAACTTGGTGAGTCATCTTTATAGTTTCACAATCCATAGAATGCTTCTTTGTAACCAAGTCTTTCATGAATTTTGCATAGACCGACATTTGTTCAAGCCAAAGGCACATTAATAGATAAGCTCTTCATCATATCAATGAACTTTTTAAACTGATTATTATTCTTCTGCTTCGCGAGCCTGTGAGGATAAGGTGGAGGTGGCCTTGGCAAAGGAGCCTTGGCTTTTGGCACAATCGGCTCCGGCATGTCAATTATGTGTTCCCTAGACGAGTTCACATCATTTTGAGTTTCCACCTCGACTTTGAATATCAATCCTCACTTCATTGTTCACATGTGCATCAACCACATCTTCAACTACCAAAGGGACTTCGTCATCTTGCAACTCAACATCATCCTCCACGACTTGCTTTTGCTTAGAGGCATTCACATCACCGCCTCTCCCACTTCTTGTTGTAACCGCCATAACATAATTTTTCCCACCCTTTGGGTTCACTACTGTATCACTTGGTAGAGCACCCTTCGACCGAGTATTCAATTACTGAGAGATTTGGCCTAATTGCACCTCCAAGTTTTGGATAGAGGTGTTGTGAGAAGCTAACTGTGCATCAGAACCTGCATTCTTCTTCATCATCTGCTCGAACATCATTTCAATTATACCAATATCATTACCCGAAGAACTAGGACCATGAGATGGAAATGGTGGTGGATTGTTCGGTTGTTGGTACATTGGGAGCCTTTGAAAGCCTTGCCCCCGGTTTCCTTGGTTCCATTTTTCCATCCTCCTTGATTATTATTGCCACCCCAATTATTGTTATTACCATTCCAATTCCCTTGGTTGCCTTGATTGTTGTTCTGATTGCCCCAGTTGTTGTTTTGGTTGTTGTTCCCACAATTACCATTGTTTTGTTGTTGATTGCCCCAATTGCCTTGAGGTCTGCACTGTTGTTGGTTGTAAGAGTTGCCCTGTTGGCCTTGATAGTGTTTATATATTGAACCTATTCACTTTGGTCATCATAGCCATCATTTTGAAAACCATCACATGCATCATCAAATTGCTCAGAATTTTCTTGGTTTTGTTGCCTTCTTTGCCTTCTCTTGTTGAGAAGCATATTAACACCCTCCATGGCATTCACTTGGCGTGGATGTTGGACTTGTTGCAACTGTACCTTAGCCAATTGATTCATAGTAGTTGTCAACTCTGCTATAGCTTGCCCATGGTCATGTAATTCCTTGTCCAAATGAATAACTGTAGGGTCACCTTGAGGCACATTGGCTCTACTTTGCCATGCAGAAGAAGTGTCAGCCATCTCATCAAGTACATCACATGCCTCATCATACGACATCTTCATAAAGTTGCCCCCGGCAAGTTAGTTCACTATGCATTGATTTGTTGTATTGATGTCCCGATAGAAAGTTTGTTGGATCATAGCGTCGGTCATATCATTGTTAGGACATTCTTTCACCATCGTTCTATACCGCTCCCAAATCTCATGCAAAGTTTTGTGGGCTCTTGCTTGAAAGCCAATATCTCATTTCGAAGTGCCGCCATATGCCCGGGTGAAAATAATTTAGCAATGAATTTATCCGCCAACTCATCCCAAGTTGTGATGGAATAGTTGGGAAGTCTCTCGAGCCAATCTAATGCCTTCCCCCGAAGTGAGAATGGGAAAAGTCTCAACCTAAGAGCATCCTCGGACACATTCGTCTGTTTGCTCCCCCAGCATGTATCCACGAACCCCTTGAGATGGTTGTAGGCATTTTGATCCACAGCGCCCATGAAATACTCACGCTACTCAAGTAAGGTCAACATCACATTGGTTATCTGAAAGTTGCCCGCCCGGATTCTGGGTGGGACAATAGCACTTGCATAACCCTGGTTTGGAAGTACTCTGGGAGCCACTCTTCGAGGTGACAGAGGAGGGTCTAGAATATTGTCATTTGGATTAGCATTGGCATTGCGGCCTCTACGTTGTCCTTGAGGTACAAGAGGCACCTCATCTTGTTCAACATCATCTACCTCCTCCCCCATAATCACATCTCCAAGAGGGTCATTTGCGTTGTTCAATGCCATTTTAGTACCTGAGTAGTGACACAAACAAGTAAGTAACAAAGAAGGAAAGAAGAAAAATACACAAAACTAACTAAATAGATAGCCAAAACCGTTAGCTCCCCGGCAACAGCGCCAAAAAGTGATCGCAGCCTACTCTGCACCACTAATAAGTAGCGAGAGAGGGTCGTAATAGCTTTTACCCGATTTTGGATCGGGATCGATTTCCACAGAGAGCTAGAAATGGAGTGGTGTATCTATTTAGATTAGGATTGCGCAGAGTTCCAAATTGTACTTCTCATAATTTTTGGGGTTTTCTTTTAACTCTACTTTTAACAAACTACAAATTTCAAATTAAGCTAAGAGTTAAATGTTACGGGTTGTTCAAATAGTTAAAGTCACTAGGGTAGTGACATCCGCCTAGATGGTCAATTGACGGGTACTTGAAATTGAGGCACAATTGATATGATTGTGGAGTATGACATAACCGTTGTACTACTTTACCCACTCTACACCTCTCGGTGGTTCAAGTGATTTTTCCTAATTGACTTTCTCAAGACCAATTGGGTATCCAAATCTGCACAAGCAACTTAGGGTTCAAGTCGGGTATTACTCTCTCGAGGTTTAACCCTTTTATTGGGGCTATCAATCTCTTTAGTACGCCCCAATATCTTGTTGGATCAATTTTGGAGACTTAGGCTCTCTTTCTCAAGAAGAACCCTAGTCAACTAAACACAAACTAGTGTTTGCAACCACTAATTCAGCAATTTAACCATGAAATTGACCCAAATATCAAACACTCATAGTCAATTTAGCCCTAAAATGCAAGACCCATCAATTACCCACACTAGGGTTGAGCCACAACCCTAGTTAATGGATCTAGCTACTCATACTTGAAGAGAAAAACAGAGAAATAGATGAAGATAAACACATATTAATTAATTGCTAAGTTAAATACAAAGATTCAATGATGAAATTTAAGTAAAAATGCCCAAAATGGCTAAGAAGAGTCGTCTCACGAGCACAGCTACTGTATTACAATATCTGATATCCTAAAAAATGAAAAAAGGATCTATTTATACTAAGCTGGAAAATCTAGACAAAAATGCCCCTACGGGGTTAGTGCGGACCGCACAAAATGGTGTGCGGCCAAACTAGGCTCTTGAACTTGAAAACTTGACTCCCTGAACTCAGGCTTCGCGGACCGCACAGAATGGACTGCGGCCGCGGAGGCTTCTAGTACGGTCCGCACAAACTGGATCGCGGACCGCACAAGATTGAAAGCTCCAACTTCACCCTCTTTGAACCTTGGCTCTGCGGACCGCACAGAATGGCAGTGCGGCCGCATTGCCTACAGTGCGGACCGAACAAAACCTTTTGCGGCCGCACTGCCTTAATGCCTGAAATACCAACTCTCTGAATCTCCCTAGTACGGACCGCACAAAGTGTAGTGCCGCCGCACTAGGCCTGTTTTTCCTGAGTTTGTCTTGTGTTTGATACTTGTGCAAGTTTCACTCCTTTTGAGCTGATCTTTGACATCTTGTCACTTTGTTGATCAAACCTACAATCAAGCATAACTTATGAGCCTTTTGGGACTATTTTATATGAATTTATAATCAAAGCAAAAACAAGAAGGAGTATAAAATGCGTCAAAATCTCTAGTTATCAGTACATGTTTCATAACATCATCAGCCTCTGAGGGCATCCCATTATATCATATCGGCCACTATGGGCAAAATCGTCATCGTATACCAGCTGATCAGGTGGTGGTGCATATATAATGTCATAACTTTTCTCATATCCCATATACATATATATACATACATATATACGCGTATATAATTTCATCTGGTCATGGGTCAATGCACATGAATGCAATGCATGAAAAGTACATTAATAAAATCTTTCGGGATGTCATAAGACCATTTTGCCTTTGAGTAATATCATAAAGTAAACTCTTTTCAACTTTCGTATTTTTCTGAGACCCATGAACAAATGATAAAATATTATAACACGTGGAAATTCAAGAACATAGATATCTCTAATACTTCTATGAATAGAGTAATTTATGGAATTTGTGCATTTGCATGTTTCGTTTGTGTCGTATAGATTATGCCAAAAGAAAGAAGAGATAGCCTTAACATACCTGAACTGATTCCCTTGACAATCCCTTTAACACCCGTTGATTGCGACAACATATAACGTCGGATCGAAGTAAAAGAAAATCCGTACGTTGCTCTTGAGAAAGATTATACCGGGCTCCCTTAAAATTGCAAATCCCGTTACAATTATGTCATATAAATTCGCATGAATTCCTTGTTGAAGATCGTTACTTGGTAGATGTAGAACATCTCCATTTTGGTGAATTTGATAAAACTCTTGTATGGCTATCCTTTCTGGAACAATAATTTTTCCATTCTTCTCTTCATTTGAAGATGCTTATAATATGCCACATTTTGAAGGAAATTTTGAAAGATGGTAAGGGATTATTTTGGTTGAGTTGTTGGAGTATCAATGTTTGCACTTTAAGAGTTTGCATCCGTAAGTTATATCCATAAGTTGAAAGATCAAAGTTTGCACTTTAAGAATTAATTCTTCAAGAATGCTAGTTGGTAGGCCCCATTAATTTTTATGACTCATCCCCCTTAATCTTCCAAATATGCCATGTTGCATTTTAATTCAAGAGTCATTCCTTTAGTTCTTAATGGCTGTCACGTTGGGTGGATTTAATCTTATCCAAATTTTATCCACTCATTTCCTTAATTACATGGTTAATCTTCCACCAAAAATCAACAATTAACAAAATATCCACATAATTAAGAATTATCTCAAATTACTTAAAATACTACTGACATTTAACACACTTTGTACATCTTACTATCATAGCCATGTGGTACCTTATATGGTACTAGTCCATAAATATCGGGTATTTTAGCTCGGGCTGTGTTTTATCCCAAAATACCAAATTTCAACGAAATTCATTTTCTTCGACTTGCTTCCCCTCTCCCCTTCACGAATTTATTCATCACTTACAATCATTATAATCTCCAAATATTCTTTTCCTTGGACTGATGTCAATTACCTTACAACAAATTCAATGTACAATACTTCAGGGTACAACATCGTCATAACTTAATACTGCGAAGCGTGACATCCCCGTAATGTAATACTGCTGGGTGCAACACTGTCGTAACTTAATACTGCGAAGCGTGACATCACCATAATGTAATACTGCAAGGCATAACATCATCGTAATATATTACTGCAGGACGTAACACCATCATAATATATTACTGAAGAGGGTAACATCATCGTAATATATTACTGCAGAGCATAACATCGTCGTAATATAATACTGCGGAACGTAATATCGACGTAATATTGCGGGGCATAACAACATCACAAGCCGTTCAAGATGGTTCATAGGGTTTAATAAATAGAAACGGGAGAGAATAAAGAGCCATGATGTCTTCGAGCTCGAAGGGGGCTCGCAGGGAATTCAACCAACCATATATGCTTCCTAAGGTCTCTCAACACTATTACCCCTATCAAGATGCTGCTTATGTCATGGCACCGCCTCCCTATACGATGACAAATGAACCTTACACACGGCCACAGCATGATACACAAAACTGAGCTCCACCTCCCAAAAATGCCCATCCCTACTAAGTTCCATATAATCCCCAACAATATGTTCCCCAATACAATCCTAGCCTAAGAGAGCCTTTTTGAAAGAATCAGTTTACCCCTATTGGTAATTCATACTTGAGCTTGTTCCAAAAGCTAGTCATGCTAGGTATGCTGTAGCCAGTGGCGAGTCCCTGTCACGACCCCGGTTCGCCCTGCGTGAACCATCGTGACAACACCTAGTATCTACGACTAGGTAAGCCTAACAATGTAGAAAATAAACCAACTTGCGGAAGAAATAATAAAAACCAAAATAGGGAAATAAAACAGTGTTTAAAGTGCCGCTCGGCATACACAATATCAACTCTTGAAAACTAATAACTTTTCCCAAAACTCAGAATCTCACACAAGCCTTTGAATGTCTACAAGTATCTAACTCCAGAATATCTATCAAAGGAAAGAAAATACAAAAGGGCTAATATTTAAAAGGGAGAATAGAAAGGGACTCTTCGGTCTGCGAACGCGATAGATATACCTCGAAGTCTCTACAAGCGCTCCGTCTCAAGCGTGATAAGTCTAAGTGGAGGTACTTGGATCTGCACATGAAAAACATGCACAGAAAGGGCATGAGTACACCACAGCGGTACTTAGTAAATGCCAAGCCTAACCTCGGTAGGGTAGTGACGAGGAAGGTCAGGGCCCTACTGAGATTAAATGAAATATAAGGTGCGATAGTATAAGATAAAGCAGTACAGTTGAAAGATAATAATAAGAATTAATACAGGATAATAAGGATAACTACAACTGAAACAGAGGCAAAAACAATCACCAGGAATACCACTCTTCACAAAGATAATAACCGGGGATCTCTCAGTATCCCGAGGATCTTTTAGTACCCTCAATATATGCCAGGGATCTCTTGGAATCCTTAATATATGCTAGGGATCTCTTGGTACAGTGAGGATCTCTTGGTATCCTCAATATATACTAGGGATCTTTTGGTATCCCGGGGATCTCTTGGTATCCTCAATATACGTGCTAGGGATCTCTCGGTATCCCTCACCTCAGCTCAAATCATAAAATACGTACAGGAGATCTCCCAGGATGTCGTCTCGTAGTCCCAAAGTAAAACACACAGCAATAACACAAAGAATACTCAATTAAACTCAATTTCATACCAAAGTAAAACAGGTAATTCTAACCTAACATGCTTCAAATAATACAAATAAGGCAGTTCAAGCAATAAGGCAATTAAGTCAATTAAACATGCTTCTCTAAGCTAACGGCAGGCTTAAATTTCAAGTAGAATAAGCAGGAAAGGAAAACACAATTAAAGCTACTTTAGTGAAAATAGGAGTTTCAATAATTAGCACAAGTACGCACTCGTCACCTCACGTACAAGGCATTTCAATTACCACAAATACCAAATCCTAAGGGGAATATCCCCTACACAAGGTTAGGCAAGCCACTTACCTCGAACCAGCTGAAAATCAACCTGAAACAACGCTTTTGCCACGAGTACTCGACTCCAAATGGCCCAAATCTATTCAATTCAATTGCATAATGTAAATAACTCTTCAACTAACTGATTCTACAAATAAATTCTAAGCTAATACACGAAATTAGGTAAAATGACCAAAACGCTCCTCGAGCCCACGTCTCAGAATCGGGTAAAATTTATATTTTCAGAATCCTCATACTCTCACGAGTTCGTGCATACCAAAATTATCCAAATCCAAGGTCAAATTTCCACTCAAAATTTGAATTCTAGGTCTAAGAACTTTCTTTCAACTTTTCCCCAATTTTCATCTCCAACCCGAAATTAAATGATAAAACTAACAATAGATTAGTGGAATACAACTAGGAAGGGATAAGGAATTGTTACCCAATGATCTTCTCTTCAAAAACCCCACAGAATCGCCCTACCCCAAGCTCCAATTCGATTTTTCCAAATTTTGAACTAAACCCTCGAAATTTCATATTTTTACCCAGCGATTACCGCATCTGTGGTCAAGGGAACGCACCTGCAGAAGAAGGCATCGCAGATGCGAAAATCACTTAACGAGCTGGGTCCGCTTCTGCGGCCACTTGGCCGCATCTATGGCACCGCATTTGCGAAAACCCAGCCGCACCTTCGATCCTGGAGCTTTGGCCCAAACTCGCTTCTGCGGCCACCTAGCTGCTTCTACGGCGCTTCACCTGCGGTCCCACACATGCAGGTGCGGTTATGACAGGTTCCGCAATTCAAATTCTTCCTAAGTTCAATTCAATTTCTGTTAAGCACCCAAAACTCATCTGAGGCCCCCCGGACCTCAACCAAACATGCCAACCAATCCTAAAACATCATTCAAACTTGTTCCAACCTTTGAAATTCTCAAAACAACATCAAAACACCAATTTAGCATCGGATTCAAGCCTAAGAACTTCAAAGACTCTCAAAATATGCTTTCGATCAAAAAGTCTATCAAACCTCATCCGAATGACCTCAAATTTTGCACACACTTCACATTCAATCCTACGGAGCTACTCCAACTTTCGGAATTCCATTCTGACCCTCGGATCAAAATCTCACTATCGAACCGAAAACTTCAAAAATTTGACTTTTCGGTATTTCAAGCCTAAATTAGCTACGGACCTCCAACGCACAATCCGACACGCTCCTAAACACAAAATCACTCAATGGAGCTAAGAAACCATCAGAATTCCATTCCGAGGCTGTCTTCACATTGTTCCAACTACTATCAAATTTCCAAAATTTAAGCTCTCAATTAGGGACTAAGTGTCCCAAAACTCTTCGAAACTCCAAATAATTCCTCCCGGCAACTCACAACAGTAGAAACAAACACGAGGAAAGTAATTAATAGGGGATCGGGGCATTAATTCTTAAAACGACTGGTCGGGACGTCACAGTCCCCCTCGCACCGGGCTGATGCTAGATATGAATACCACTCTTGAGAAGTGGGACACAGTACGGAGGACTGTTGGACCCTCAAGAGGGCAGTTGAGACATGATTGAAGTTGAAAGAATCATTCTTCGGGATGAAGAGGCCCCTGATATAATGAACAATCCTCTACCTACTCACACCAATGAGCTAGTATTCAGAATGATCTGTGAAGATGAGGAATTTCATCAAGCACTGAAGGTCGTTGCAGCCATTGCTGAGACAGAAGAAAAGCCAAAAAACGGTCGCCAAACCTAAAAGTTCCCCATTATATAGGAGTCTCGGTAGCCGGTCTTGCTATCCTTTCTATGTCCAGACTATTTTAAGGTGTAATCCAGGTATTTTACTTTATTGTCTTACTTTTTGATGTAAACCATTCTATCTTTAAAAATAAAAAATAAAAAATCAAATAAAATTAATATTTCGTTGTCCAGGAATGTCTCTTTTCTTAATCTTCTCACTTTTTTATTCTCTTTTTAGTTCTATAATGCAAATTTTAATGACATGATATTCTTGCGGACTTCATACCCGGATCCTAAAACGTTGTCAGACCCCGAAATAATGAATTAAGAAACAGAATGCTTTAAAGACAAAATTTGTAAGAAAATAAATAGAAAATTGGAACGATGTTGAGATTCCATGTCTTCATATCATTGTTGAAGCTGAGATTGAGGATAAAGATTGGGTCAAGAACCGATCGGAAAAATTGACACTAATTTATGGAAAATGAGTGGCTACAGTTTATCACGGGCAGTTGCACCAACAAAGAATGACCTGTGCCTACAACAAAAAAGTGCGGCCTAGAAAATTTAAAGTGAGGCAACTCGTTCTGAGACGTATTCTCCAACATCATGCAGAAGCCAAAGGAAAATTTGCTCCAAATTGGAAAGGTCCATACATTATAAGAAGAGTGTTGCCAAAGGGGGCGCTATATTTGGGAAACATCAAAGGAAATGATTCTGAGATAGATGTCAATACATATGCGGTTAAAAGGTATTATGTTTGACCCTTTTATGCAGCTTTAATGCTCTCTGATTAGGATGACGAAGGCTTTCATTTTCGCTACCCAAATAATATCAACCCTTTGCAAACTCTTTGAGTCGATTACCTTTCTTTGATTATCCTCTTGTGAACCTGAAAGTGTTATTGGAAAAAAAAAGACAAAAGGAAATTGAAAAAAAAGAAAGTAAAAAAGAAAAGTAAAAAGAAAGAGAAAAAACAAAAAAGAATAAAAGCAAAACAAAAATCACAAAGCTTCTTGAACTACATTCGACTTGATTCCGAAAGGATACGTAGGCAGCTTCTCTCTGGGGTTCAGACACACCAAAATAAAAATTCACATTCCCCAAAAGTTGAAACTGGGGCAGATGTTATAATGTTTCGGCGATGGTTTCGCCTGCAAGGTTCCAAAGTTGTAATTCAATCCAAATTCTTTTTACCTGAATCCTTTTCAAGTCCTTCAATACCTTTCAAGTCCTTTTTACCTAAATCAATCGGCAAAAATGTTCAAGAATTGGAGGATACAACCACTTGGAGCTGTCACAATCAAAAGGAAAGAAAATAATGAGAGAGTCTTATTGGTAAAAACCCTCACGGGTACCATAAGGCGATGGTAAGCAGAGAAATTAAAAATAAGAGACTCTTATTAGTAAAAACTCGCGAAGAGCACTATAAGGCAGTAATAAGAAGAGAAATGAGAGAGGTTAGCTGGTGAAAATCCACAAAGAGCGCCACTGATCGAAAAAAGGATCCTCACAGTCACTGACATCGACACAATACTGGGCAAGGTTTCTCAGTTTCGGGGCAAAAATTTTCTGAGAGTCGGATGTTTTAGACATATCAGACATCTTGTCCAAAAGACATGCCATGTTCATTGAAGTCCACATATACTCCAGATAAGTCCTTCTTTTCTTTCCCCTAAAGGGATACCTCTTGTCTAAATTCATTATCCATTCCATTGTTCGTTTTTCTTTAAATCCCTTTCGATCTAACTCTGTTCCAAAATTAAGGCAAAGAAAGGATGGTAAGGCTGATTTAGATGGCTCTCCTTTGATACAAGCTAATACGCAAGAAGGCACCCGGCCTCAGTAGGGGCATCGAGTTGACCCTAACTAGCCATGGTGGTCGATGCTTCAGAATCAAAACTCTTGGAAAGAGAAAATCAAATTGAAATGCCTATAAAGGCAAATGGAGTTGAAAAGGTTGAGTCGCACATGGCTAACCGTCTTGGCAAGGTTTGAAAAGCCAATGTACCCCAAGTGCTCTAAATTTAAAAATTGAAAGAAAGAAGTCAGAAATGAAAGGCCTACGAAGGCAAAATAAAGTTGGAAAAGGTTAAATCCCATGAGACTAGCGGTCACGGAAAAATTTTGAAGAGCCAAAAGTTCCCCAATGCTCCAAAGTAAAAAATTGGAAAAAAACAAGTTAGAAGTGAAAGGCCTATGAAGGCAAAATGAAGTCGAAAAAGGTTGAGTCCCACGCGGCTAACGGTCATGGCGAAGTTTGGAAAAGCCAAAGGTTCTCTGGGGCCAGAAGTGCAACCGGTATTCAGGAAACAACTAGTTGCAAGTGAAATTATCACCAAAGAAACTGGCCAAAATCAAGTGACTGAAACACTCAAGGCCGCAAAACCAATCACCGTTTCAAACAAACGATTGTTCTTTGTTTGAAAATAGGAAACAGGTGCAATCTAAAAGTAACCTTGTAAAAAGCAGGTGCAACCAAAAAGAAATTACGCGAAGGCTAAAAATAGCTCTGTAGCAACAACAAATCCTAAAAGGGAAGTCTTCTCAAAATTCTTTCCATACTCATCCTCAAAATAAAAGGAAACAAATAAAGAAAGAAAGGTCCAAATCATGGTAGTATAGGGTCTCCAATCCCTAGCTACATTTTGCAACATAGGGTCTCCACTCCCTAGTTGATTTTATTTTAGACATAAGGTCTCCACTCCCTAGTTGTATTTGAGACATAGGGTCTCCATTCCCAAGTCATTTTTCCAACATAGGGTCTACATTCCCTAGTTGATTTTATTTTAGACATAGGGTCTCCACTCCCTAGTCTCTTTTTCCAACATAGAGTCTCAACTCCTGTTATATCCCGCATTTCATACGTAAAAGTTTCGTCGTAAGTTAATCGACAAAGACTCGGGGATGAGATTATCTTGAGGTTATAAGCATTTATGCTTTTTATAACAAGCGATAAGTAAAGTTGCCATGAAGGCTAAAGGGTAAACGAATAAAAAAAATGAGTTTCATGGAAGATTGTGGATTTGGGATAAAATATGGTGCGAGCTATAATACCCGGTATTTATGGACTAGTGACATAAAAGGTACTACATGACCATGCTAGTAAGGTATATAAGGTATGATAAAAGTGAGTAGTATTTTAAGTAAGTTAAGATAATTCTTAATTATGTGGATAATTAATAATTTTTAGTGGGAGATTAATTAAAATCTTTGGATAATTAAAGAACCCCAAACGTGGCAGCTCCTCCTTCCCATCTAATGACTCTTAATAAAGAGTGAAAGGTGGCACATTATAAGGAAGAAATGTGACACAAGTCTTGAAAGGTGGGGCCCACACCACCAAGACATTAAAATCCATTCTCTGATTCACTTAAAGAGATGTGGATATCTCTCTAACATCTCTAATTCAACTTCAGCAAATTCAAAACAAGAATTTGCATATTAGCATCCTTAGTAACATGACATTTAGCTTCAACAAGAATTTAAGCAAGAACTCAAGAATTCAAGCAAAATTCCTTAAGCATCTTAGCAACGTGATTTTTTTTTGCAATTATAAAGAAGCTCGGTATAGTCTTTCTCAAGAATATCATACGAATTTTTCCCTACTCCGATCTTGCCGTCACAAATTTTTTCACAATTGTCATGTGTTAGAAGAATTGTCTAGAGAATCGGCTCAGGTATGTTAAGGTTATCCCTTCTTTCTTTCTGGCATGATCTAAATGGTATAAACGAAACGAGCAAACGCATAGCTTTCATAAATGACACTATTTATAGAATTAATAGGTTTATCTATGTTCTTAATTCCCCATGTGACATACTATTATATCTTCTGTTCATGGGTCTCAGAAAAATACGTAGTTGATAAATTTCATCCGAAAGGTATATTGATCATATTAACATATTTTTATGCATTTCATTCATTTATACATTTACATTGACCCATGACTAGATGGCATTATATACCCGTATATTATATGTATATGGGATATGGAAAAAGGTTACGGCGTTATATATGCACCACCACCTGAGTGATGTTTCCCACAGTGGCCGAAATGATATGATGGGATACCCTCAGAGGCTTGATGATGTTATGTACACCTTTATGTATGCATGACACGACATTTATACGCATGTGCATGACATTATAAATGTTTCAGGATTTACAAAGTTATTTAGACTTACAGGCGGAATTCTTTATTTCATGTTTTATCTATGTCTTTTATGTACTAATTTTCATGCCTTACATACTTAGAACATTATTTGTACTGATGCCTATTTCCCAGGGACTGCGTTTCATGCCCGCGGGTGCAGGTAGACAAGCTGATGGTCCCCCTTTTTAGGATCCTTGATTAGCGATATTTGGCGTGCTCCACTTGATCCGGAGATGCTTTGCATTTTGGTATGATATGTTTGTATACATATATGGGTATGACGGGGCCCAGTCCCGTCCTTGTACAATTGTATATTTGTTTAGAGGTCTATAGACAATTATGTATAGTTTGATAGTATGTGGCCTTGTCGCCTTCCAGTTTTGGATATATAATTATCTATAGCAGCCTTGTCGGCCCGCCCTACATATTCTGCATGTATATGTATATGTCTTTTGGATAGGTTTTCCCCACGTAAGTTATTCTCATAATTCAGCAGATGTTATTCATGTTCATATATTAGTCGCATGCTTAAGGGTGTTTAATAGGTAGGACTCGAGCACCCGTCGCGGCCCATCAGTTTGAGTCTTGACAAAAGTGGTATCAGAGTAGTATATTGGTGAGACGGAATGAAAAAGGATATAGCAGAGTTTGTTGCTCAGTTCCTTAACTGTCAGCAGGTTAAGATTGAGCATCAAAAACTCGGTGGATTATTGCAGGCTATAGAGATTTCGACTTGGAAGTAGGAAGTAATCAATATGGATTTCATCGTAGTTTTACCTCGTACCCAGCGTAAGTTCAATTCTATATGGGTGATTGTTGATAGACTTATAAAACCAGCCCATTTTCTGCCTTTTAGGATTACATATTCCGCAGAGGATTATGCAAGGCTTTACATTAAGGAGATAGTATGAATTCATGGTGTCCCTATATCTATTATCTCGGATAGAGGAGCTCAGTTTACAGCTAATTTCTGGAGGTCCTTCCAAAAATGATTGGGGACTCAGGTAAGTCTTAGTACATCATTTCATCCCTAGACAGACGGACAGGCTGAGCGTACTATTCAGACATGATATGTTACGGGCTTGTGTGATAAACTTCAAGGGTAGCTGGGATGATCATCAGCCACTTATTGAGTTCGCGTATAATGATAGCTATCATTCCAGTATTCAGATGGATCCATATAAAGCTCTTTACGGATGGAAGTGTAGGTCGTCTATAGGGTGGTTTGATGTTGGGGAAACTACGTTAGTAGAACCAGAATTGGTATAGCAGGTAATCGAGAAAATTAAGCTTATACAAGAAAGGCTATTAGCAGCTCAAAGCAGTCAGAAGTCTTATGCGGATAATCAACGACGAGACATGGAATTTCAGGTTGACGATTGGGTATTCCTAATAGTATCACTGATGAAAGGCATTATGAGGTTCATAAAGAAAGGAAAACTTAGCCCTCAGTACATTGGACCATATAAGATCATACGCAAAGTAGGCCAGGTAGCATATGACTTAGACTTGCCTTTTGACTTAGAATCTGTACATCCAGTCTTTCATGTGTTTATGCTCCATAAATGTATCGGGGATCCTTCCAGAGTTGTGTCAATTGACAATGTTCAGGTCATAGAACAGCTATAATATGAGGAAACTCCCATTGCTATGCTAGATAGACAGATTCAGAGATTGAGGACTAAAGACGTAGCTTTGGTGAAAGTACTTTGGAGAAATAACAATGTGGAAGAAATGACTTGGGAGGCCGAAGAAAACATGAAGTCTAGATATCCTCACTTATTTCCTCTTCCAGAACTAGATCCGACTGAACATCACATCCTCAAGGTTTGTGTGACGACCCAAAGGGTCATCACTTGCTTGTAATTGAATTCTGTGTCTCCGAGGCCTTGTAAACCTCATTTAGAGTTGCCTCGATTTGCGTGCGTAGTCCAGCGCATAGCTGAAAAGCTTAAATATGAAATTTTATTAAAAATAATGAAATTTGGTTAAAAAATAAGTAAATTTGACTTCGGTCAACATTTTTGGAAAACGGACCCGGACCCGATGGTCCCGGAGGGTTCGTAGAAAAATATGGGACTTGGGCGAATGCCCGGAATCGAATTCCGAGGTCCCAAGCCCGAGAAATGAATTTTTAAAAAAAAATTATTTTCTGAAAAAGTTTAAGGAATTTTGAAATGAAATCGGATTAGAACATGGTGGTATCGGGACCGTATTTTGGTTCTGGCATGCAGTACAGGTCTTATATATGGTTTAAGTCATTTCTGTAAAATTTGGTTGAAAACGGAGTCCGTTTGACGTGATTCGGACCTAAATTGCTAAAGTCGATATTTTATGAAGTTTGAGAAAAATCCTTTGATTTTGAGGTTTGATTCATTGTTTTTGAGGTTATTTTGGTGATTTGATCGCACGGATAAGTTCGTATGATGTTGTTGAGTTAATATGTGTGCTTGGTTAGGAGTCCCGAGGGCTCGGGTGTGTTTTAGATGTGTTTCGGGAAGTTTTGAGTTTAAGAGAAGTTGCAGATTTTCTGCAGTCAGTGCCCAGGGATTTTACCCTTCGCGTTCGCGTGGTCCCCTTCGCGAACGCATAAGGCAAAGATCCCAGGTGCCCAAAGTCTTCTTCTCGAACGCGAAGGTTGTGATGCGAATGCGAAGCTGAGGGGTGAGACCATTCGCGAACGCATCCTCCCACTCGCGAACGCGTAAGGGTGAGGGGAGGAGTCACCAAGTTGTTAAACACGAACGTGGTCTCTTGAACGCGAACGCGAGGCTCGAGCAGTTCCTGCTTCGCGAACGCGAGCCGCTGTCCGCGAACGCGAAGGCTATTGCAGCCTGACCCATCGCGAATGCGATGCATATTTTCGCCCAGTTATTTTAAAGACCCAAAAATAGAACACTTACGGGATTTCTCAAAATTTTACAAAACTTCTTCTTCTCCAAAGCTCCTAAGCGATCCTTGAAGCACTTTTCGCCAAAACTTCTTGGGTAAGTAATTTTTAACTCGTTTTCTTCTATTTTCATCAACATCTATTGAATTTCTAGACCTAAAGCATATGATTAAGGGTAGAAAATTAGAGATTTGGGTAGAGTTAGGGCTTTTTAATTAATTTTGATTTAGGCCTTGTTTTGGGGTCAAATTCTAGAAATAATTATATATTTGGGCTTGTGGGTGAATGAGTAATTTGATTTTGGTCCGAACCTCATGTTTTGACCAAGCGGGCCCGGGGTTGATTTTTGGGTTTTTGGGAAGAATGATTGGAAAGCTCTAATTAGGCATTTAATTCAAATTGTTTCGCATTTATTGATGTTATGAAGTCATTTATGTATAGATACAATTGATTTGGAGCTAAATTCGAGAGGAAAAGTGGTAATTGAGGATTGAGTTGGCCGTGGAAGTTTGAGGTAAGTGTTCGGTCTAACCTTAGCTTGAGGGATTAGGAGTTGGGTCATATTTGCGACTTGTTTCTTCTTGAGTACGTCGTATAGGCATGGTGACGAGTATCTATACGTTGGTGTCGAGCATCACCGTGAGTCTTAAATTGATACTTGTTGTATTCCTGAATGTTACTATAGTTGCAATAGTGAGTAGAACCGTGGTATTGAGCAAGGACTTAGTTTATTTTCGTGAAAGTTACTTATGAGCTAAAAATGGTGGAAATGGAGATAAATAGGAGTTGAGTTGAGATTGGTTATAGCTGACTTTCCCTTGCCGGGATGTATGTACTTGTACTGTTGAGTTCCCTTGCCGGGATCGTGTAATTTATGGTTAAATCCCTTGCTGGGACTGTTGTTGTGATCACTGTAAGCAGTATATTTGGAACGGGTTGCGCGCCGCAACATTTTTATTGTGTTATATATATATATATATGGATTGGGTTACACGCCACAACAGATATATTATATAGATCGGGTTGCACGCTACAACAGATATTATATGGATCGGGTTGCACGCTGCAATAGATATTATATTGGATCGGGTTGCACGCCGCAATAGATATTGTATTAGATCGGGTTACGTGCCGCAACAATTATTATATTGGATCGGGTTACACGCTGCAACAGCTATATATATATATATATATATATATATATATATATATGGATAGGGTGCACGCCACAACAGTGTTAAATGATAAGGGATCGGGTTGTGCGCCACAACAGTAGTGATATTGTATTATTGTAGATACTGTACAGTTCTTTCTTATATCTATTTGATTCTGCTAGGTTGATTTGTTTCCCCGAAGCACGTACCCCTTCCTTTTTAAACTGTCTATTACTTGTTTATTTTTCTGCCATATATTATATAACTGCACAGGTTTATCTGGAGTCTGGTTCTAGCCTCGTCACTACCTCGCCGGGGTTAGGCCAAACACTTACCAACACATGGGGTCAGTTGTGCTGATGCTACACTCTGCACTTATGTGCAGATACCAAAGCAGCATTTGGTCAGCAGTAATAGCTCGGAAACCAGCCTTCAGTCCACCGAGACACCAAGGTAGCCTTGCAAACATCTGCAAGCCCAGCGTCTCCTCTATCCTATTTTATATTTTGTTATCTCACGTATTCGAGACAGACAGTATTATCTTTCTTTCAAATTGATATATGTAGTATTCTTAGAAGTCCGTGGATGTTGTGACACCATGTTCAGGTAGAGACATGTATTGGTTTCTAGATATTTGGGTTTCACATTTATTTAAGACTTTCGCTAAATTTTATTTTTCGCTGTCATTTAAATGCTTAATTATGGATAATTTAACTGGCTAAACATGTACAAAAATGAATGAGTTAATGGTTTCTAAGTTCATGGCTTGCCTAGCTTCTACGAGTAGGTGCCATCACAACTCTCGAGGGTGGGAATTCCGGGTCGTGACAAGTTGGTATCAGAGATCTAGGTTGCATAGGTCTCACAATTCATGGAAAAGCTCAGTAGAGTCTGAGGGATCGGTACGGAGACGTCTGTATTTATCCCCTAGAGTCTATAGAGTTAGGAAAAACTTCACATTTGTTCTTTCTTGTCGTGTGGTTTTGTTTCTCAAATACTAATTGAATTTCTACTCTGTTCTTTCGTAGATGGAGAGAACACGCGTTTCCTTATCTATCGCTCAGTAGCCCGAGCCCCCAGTAGTAGCTCCCACAAGGGCCAGAGGGCGAGGCTGAGGCCGTGCTAGAGGCTGAGGTAGGGGCATAGCTCAGCCCCGAGCAGTAGCACCAGTGGCGGAGCCTCAGGTTGATTTTGATGAGGAGGTTCCAGCCCCAGCGGTTCCGGTAGGCCCAACTCAGGTCTCAGAGGGGTTTATTGCTACCCCCATTCTTCAGGACGCGCTGGTCCGATTGGTGGGCCTCATGGAGAGTGTCACCTGAGCATGTTTGCTTCCTGTAGCACCAGCCGTCTCTCAAGCTAGAGGAGGGGCTCAGACTACTGCTACTCGCACTTCGGAGCAGGTGGCTCCTCATATTCAGACTCCAGTGGTTCAGCCAGTTGGAGCGGTCTAGCCAAGTATAGTAGCTTAGACCGGCGATGGAGCAGCCATGTTTGTCGATGCTTTGTGGAGGCTGGATAGGTTCACCAAGCTCTTCACTTCTATATTTAGTGGTGCATCTACTGAGGATCCCCAGGATTTTCTAGACAGTTGCCACGAGGTTCTTAGGAACATGGGTATTGTTGAGACCAATGGGGTCGATTTTGCTACATTTTGCTTGTCTAGATCCGCCAAAACTTGGTGGATGGATTATTGCTTAGCTAGACCAGACGGTTCGCCATCTTTGACTTGGGAGCAGTTTACAGTGTTGTTTCTGGAGAAGTTTCTCCCCATTACTCAGAGAGAGGCCTATCGGAGGCAGTTTGAGCACCTCCAAAGGGTTCCATGATGGTTACCCAGTATGAGACCAGGTTCATCAACTTAGCTCGCCATGCTCTTGTCATACTTCCTATCGAGAGAGAGAGGGTTAGGAGGTTCATCGACGGTCTCATCCAGCCGATTCATCTTCAGATGGCTAGGGAGGCTGGGAGTGAGATTACTTTTCAGGAGGTGGCCAATGTGGCCCGCAAAGTTGAGATGGTTCTGTCATAGGGAGGAGGTCATGGATCGGATAAGAGGCCCAGTTATTTAGGTAGATTCAGTGGTACCTCGTCTAGAGGTAGAGATTCACATCCCCCTAGGCCCTTTCAGTCAGCTCTCTGGGTCTCTCATGGTACTTCAGGTGGTCGTGGTTCTCAGACGCATTATTCTGATCAGCAGCCTTACAGCGTACCACCAGCTCCCATCAGTGCACCGCCGCTTCAAAGTTTTCGAGGTGGCCATTCAGGTCGCTAGGGTTAGTCTCAGTTTTCTCAGTCGTAGCATACAGGCGGATGTTATGAGTGTGGTGAGTATGGTCATATCCGGAGGGCTTGTCCGAGGTTGGTGGGCACTCAGTCGCAGCAGCAAGGTCCTCGTACTATGGTTCAGGCACCAGGTGTTCCACAGCTCGCCCAGCCAGCTAGAGGTGGGGGTAGAGGTGCTAGAGGTGGAGGTAGAGGATTTAGAGGTGGATCCCAGACCGCCAGAGGTGGAGGCCAGCTAGCTGCAGGCCATCCCAGAGAGGTAGTCTAGGGTGGTGGGGCCCAGCCCCGATATTATGCTCTCCCAGCCAGGTCCGAGGCTGAGGCTTCAGATGCGGTGATCACAGGTACTATTCTGGTTTGTGATAGAGATGCTTCAGTGTTATTTGATCCAAGGTCTATATACTCGTATGTTTCATCTTATTTTGCACCATATCTGGTCATGCCTAGTGATTCGTTGGGTATTCCTATTTATGAGTCCACATCGGTGGGTGATTCTATCATGGTTGATCGAGTCCATCGTTCTTGTATTGTGGTGATTGGGGTTCTCGAGACTCTTGTAGATTTGTTGCTTTTAGACATGGTCGACTTTGATGATTGGGGATGGACTGGTTATCACCTTACCACACTATCTTGGATTGCCATGCTAAGACTGTGACTTTGCTTTACTGGGTATGCCTCGTTTAGAGTGGAGAGGGACTCCTGGTCATTCTACCCGTAGTGTTGTCTCGTATGTGAAGGCTTGGCATATGGTCGAGAAGGGGTGTTTGGCCTATTTGGCGTATGTTCGCAATTCTAATGCTGAGGTTCCCTCTATTGATTCTGTGCCTATTGTTCGGGAGTTTCCTGAGGTATTCCCTTCAGACCTGCCGGGGATGCCACCTGATAGGGATATTGACTTCTGCATTGATTTGGCTCCGAGCACTCAGCCCATTTCTATCCCACCATATCACATGGCCCTGCCAGAGTTGAAAGAGTTGAAGGAGCAGTTGCAAGACTTGCTTGAGAAGGGTTTCATTAGACCTAGTGTTTCGCTGTGGGGTGCACCGGTGTTGTTTGTTAAGAAAAAGGATAGGTCAATGAGAATGTGTATTGATTACCGGCAGTTGAGCAAGGTTACGATCAAGGATAAGTATCCATTGCCGAGGATTGATGATTTGTTTGATCAGCTTCAAGGTTCCAAGGTATTTTCAAAGATAGACTTGAGATCTGGCTACCATCAGTTGAGGATTAGGGCCTTCGATGTCCCTAAGATAGCTTTCCGCACTCGGTACGGGCATTATGAGTTCCTAGTTATGTCATTTGGGTTGACCAATGCCCCGGTAGCTTTTATGGATTTGATGAACCGAGTGTTTAGGCCTTATTTGGATTCGTTCGTGATCGTCTTCATCGATGATATTTTGATAGATTCCCGTAGCCAGGAGGAGCATGAGCAGCATCTCAGAGTGATTCTCCAGACTCTGAAGGATAGTCAGTTATATGCTAAGTTCTCAAAGTGTGAGTTCTGGTTGAGTTCAGTTGCATTCCTGGGTCATGTTGTATCAGCATAGGGTATCCAGGTTGATCCGAAAAAGATTGAGGCAGTCAAAAACTAGCCTAGACCAGCATCAGCTACAGAGATTCGGAGTTTCTTGGGATTGGCAAGCTACTATCATTGATTCGAGGAGGGGTTTTCATCTATTGCAGCCCCGATGACAAGGTTGACCTAGAAGGGTGCCCAGTTCAGATAGTCGAACGAGTGTGATGCGAGCTTTCAGAAGCTCAAGACAGCTCTTACTATGGCACTGGTGTTGGTTTTGCCCACAGGTTCAGGGCCTTATACAGTTTATTGTGATGTATCTCGTATTGGACTTGGTGCAGTGTTGATGAAGGATGGAAAGGTTATTGCCTATGCTTCGCGACAGTTGAAGATTCATGAGAAGAACTATCTAGTTCATGATTTTAGAGTTGGCAGCCATTGTTCACGCATTGAAGATTTGGAGGCATTATCTGTATAGCGTGACGTGTGAAATGTTTACGGATCATAAGAGTCTTCAGTATTTGTTCAAGCAAAAGGAGTTGAATTTGAGGCAGAAGAGGTAGTTGGAGTTGTTGGAAGATTATGACATCACTATCTTATATCACCCGGGAAAGGCCAATGTGGTGGTTGATGCCTTGAGTAGGAAGTCAGCCAGTATGGGCAGTCTTGCTTATATTCCGGTCGGTGAGAGGCCGCTTGCTTTGGATGTTCAGACTTTGGCCAATCGGTTTGTGAGGTTGGATATTTCTAAGCCTAGTCGTGTATTAGCTTGCACAATCGCTCGTTCTTCCTTATTGGAGCATATCCGTGATCGACAGTTTGATGATCCCCATTTATGTGTCCTCAGAGACACGGTGCAGCGTGGAGGTTCCAAGCAGGTTACCTTAGGTGATGATGGAGTTTTGAGATTGTAGGGTCGAGTTTTTCTGCCTAATATGGATGGGCTTCGAAAGTTGATTTTAGAGGAGGCCCATAGCTCCAAGTACCCTATTCATCCAGGTTCCGCGAAGATATATCAGGATTTGCGGCAGCATTATTGGTGGCGTAGAATGAAGAAGGATATTGTTACATATGTGGCTCGGTGTTTGAATTGTCAGCAGGTTAAGTATGAGCATCAAAGGCCTGGTGGATTGTTTCAGAGGATTGAGCTTCCCGAATGGAAGTGGAAGCGGATCACTATGGATTTCGTTGTTGGGCTCCCACAGACTCGAAGGAAGTTCGACGCAGTATGGGTCATTGTTGATAGGTTGACCAAGTCAGCGCATTTCATTCCTGTGGCAGTCTCTTATTCATCCGAGAGGTTAGCTGAGATCTATATCCGGGAGATTGTTCGTCTTCACAGTGTGCCTGTGTTTATCATTTTGGACCGAGGTACGTAGTTTACCTCGCGTTTCTGGAGAGTAGTTCAGCAAGAGTTGGGCACTCAGGTGGAGTTGAGTACAACATTTCATCCCCAGACGGACGGCCAGTCCGAGCGGACTATTCAGATTCTGGAGGATATACTTTGAGCCTGTGTCATTGATTTTGGAGGCTCGTGGGATCAGTTTTTGCCTTTAGCAGAGTTTGCCTACAACAACAACTACCAGTCAAGCATCTAGATGGCTCCTTACGAGGCTTTGTATGGTAGGCGATGTCGATCTCCGGTTGGATGGTTTGAGCCGGGGGAGACTCGATTGTTGGGTACAGATCTAGTTCAGGAAGCCTTGGACAAGGTTAGGATTATCCAGGATAGGCTTCATACAGCTCAGTCCAGGCAAAAGAGTTATGTAGACTGCAAGGTTCGAGATGTGGCTTTTATGGTTGGTGAGCGGGTATTGCTCCGAGTGTCGCCTATGAAGGGCGTGATGAGATTTGGGAAGAAGGGCAAGCTTAGCCCTAGGTTCATTGGTCCATTTGAGATTCTTGATCGAGTGGGAGAGGTGGCTTATAGACTTGCATTGCCGCCCATCTTATCAGTCGTGCATCCAGTGTTCCATGTGTCCATGCTTCGGAAGTATCACGGCGATCCATCCCACGTGTTAGATTTCAGCACTATCCAGTTGGACAAGGACTTGTCTTATGAGGAGGAGCCGGTAGCTATTCTAGACTGGCAGGTTCATCAGTTGAGGTCGAAGAGTTTTCCTTCTGTTCGTGTTCAGTGGAGAGGTAAGCCTCCTGAGGCATCGACCTGGGAGTTCGAGTCTGATATGCGGAGCCGTTATCCCCATCTTTTCCCCGACTCAGGTACTTCCTTCTTCTGTCTGTTCGAGGACGAACGGTTGTTTTAGAGGTGGAGAATGTGACGGCCCAAAGGGTCATCACTCGCTTGTAATTGAATTTTGTTTCTTCGAGGCCTTGAAAACCTCATTTAGAGTTGCCTCAATTTGCGTGTGCAGTCCGGTGCGTAGCCGGAAAGCTTAAATATGAAATTCTGTGAAAAAATTGAAATTTGGTTATAAAATGAGTAAATTTGACTTCGGTCAACATTTTTGGAAAACGGACCCGGACCCATGATTCGACGGTCCCAGAGGGTCCGTAGGAAAATATGGGACTTAGGCATATGCCCGGAATCGAATTCCGAGGTCCCAAGCCTGAGAAATAAATTTTTTAAGAAAAATTATTTTCTGAAAATGTTTAAGAAATTTAGAAATGAAATCTGATTAGAACATGGTGGTATCGGTCCCGTATTTTGGTTCTGGCACGCGGTACAGGTCTTATATATGGTTTAAGTCATTTCTGTAAAATTTGGTTGAAAATGGAGTCCGTTTGATGTTATTCGGACCTAAATTGCTAAAGTTGATATTTTATGAAGTTTGAGAAAAATCCTTTGATTTTGAGATTTGATTCATTTTTTTGACGTTATTTTGGCGATTTGATCGCACGGATAAGTTCGTATCATGTTGTTGAGTTAGTATGTGTGCTTGGTTAGGAGTCCCGAGGGCTCGGGTGTGTTTTGGATGTGTTTCGGGAAGTTTTGAGTTTAAGAGAAGTTGAAGATTTTCTGCAGTCAATGCCCAGGGATTTTACCATTCGCGTTCGCGTGGTCCCATTCGCGAACGCGTAAGGCAAAGATCCCAGGTGCACAAAGTCTTCTTCGCAAACACGAAGGTTGTGACGCAAATGCAAAGCTGAGGGGCGAAACCCTTCGTGAACGCGTCCTCCCACTCGCGAACGCGTAACGTTGAGGGGAGGGGTCACCAAGTTGTTAAACGCGAACGCGGTCTCTTGAACGCGAATGCGAGGCTCGAGCAGTTCCTGATTCGCGAATGCGAGCCGCTGTCCGCGAATGCGAAGGCTATTGCAGCCTGACCCATTGCGAACGCGAAGGGTCTGTCGCGAACGCGATGCATATTTTTGCCCAGTTATTTTAAAGACCCAAAAATAGAACACTTACGGGATTTCTCAAAATTTTACAAAACTTCTTCTTCTCCAAAGCTCCTAGGCGATCCTTGAAGCACTTTTTCACCAAAACATCTTGGGTAAGTAATTTTTAACTCGTTTTCTTCCATTTTCATCAACATCTATTGAATTTCTAGACCTAAAGCATATGATTAAGGGTAGAAAATTAGGGATTAGGGTAGAGTTAGGGCTTTTTAATTAATTGTGATTTAGGCCTCGTTTTGGGGTCGAATTCTGGAAATAATTATATATTTGGGCTTGTGGGTGAATGGGTGATTTGATTTTGGTCCGAACCTCGTGTTTTGACCAAGCGAGCCCGGGGTCGATTTTTGGGTTTTTTGGAAGAATGATTGGAAAGCTATAATTAGGCATTTAATTCGAATTGTTTCGCATTTATTGATGTTATGAAGTCATTTATGTATAGATACAATTGATTTGGAGCCAAATTCAAGAGGAAAAGTGGTAATTGAGGATTGAGTTGGCTGTGGAAGTTTGAGGTAAGTGTTTGGTCTAACCTTAGCTTGAGGGATTAGGAGTTGGGTCATATTTGCGACTTGTTTCTTGTTGAGTACGATGTATAGGCATGGTAACGAGTATCTATATGTTGGTGTCGAGTATGACCGTGAGTCTTAAATTGATACTTGTTGTATTCCTGAATGGTACTGTGGTTGCAATAGTGAGTAGAACTGTGGTATTGAGCAAGGACAGTTTATTTTCATGAAAGTTACTTATGAGCTAAAAATGGTGGAAATGGAGATAAATAGGAGTTGAGTTGAGATTGGTTATAGCTGACTCTCCCTTGCCGGGATGTATGTACTTGTACTGTTGAGTTCCCTTGCCAGGATCGTGTAATTTATGGTTAAATCCCTTGTCGGGTATTGTTGTGATCACTGTAAGTTGTATATTTGGAACGGGTTGCGCGCTGCAATATTTTTATTGTGTTATATATATATATATATGGATCGGGTTGCACGCCGCAACAGATATATTATATGGATCGGGTTGCACGCCGCAACAGATATTATATGGATCGGGTTGCACGTTGTAACAGATATTATATTTGGTCGGGTTGCACGCCGCAACAGATATTGTATTTGATCGGGTTGTGCGCCGCAACAATTATTATATAGGATCGGATTGCACGCCACAACAGCTATATATATATATGGATCGGGTTGCACGTCGTAACAGTGCTAAATGATAAGGGATCGGGTTGCGCGCCACAACAGTAGTGATATTATATTATTGTAGATACTGTACAGTTCTTTCTTATATCTATTTGGTTCTGCTAGGTTGATTTGTTTCCCCGAAGCATGTACCCCTTCCCTTTTAAACCGTCTATTACTTGTTTATTTTTCCGCCATATATTATATAACTGCACAGGTTTATCTGGAGTTTGGTTCTAGCCTCGCCACTACCTCGCCGGGTTTAGGCCGGACACTTACCAGCACATGGGGTCGGTTGTGCTGATGCTATACTCTGCCCTTATGTGCAGATACCGGAGTAGCATTTGGTCAATAGCAGTAGCTCGGGAGCTAGCCTTCAGTCCACCGAGACACCGAGGTAGCCTTGCAGACGTCCGCAGGCCCGGCATCTCCTCTATCCTATTTTATATTCTGTTATCTCATGTATTCGAGACAGACAGTATTATCTTACTTTCAAACTGATGTATGTAGTATTCTTAGAAGTCTGTGGATGTTGTGATACCAAGTTTTGGTAGAGACATGTATTGGTTTCTAGATATTTGGGTTTCACATTTATTTAAGACTTCCGCTAAATTTTATTTTCCGTTGTCATTTAAATTCTTAATTATGGATAATTTAACTAGCTAAACATGTACAAAAATGAATGAGTTAATGGTTTCTAAGTTCATGACTTGCCTATCTTCTACGAGTAGGAACCATCACGACTCCCGAGGGTGGGAATTCCAAGTCGTGACAGTATGTGTATGGATTTTTATGTTAGTTATTATCATTGGTCGTGTGAGACCATTGTCGTTATTGATGATTTTGGTTCTATGTGGCATTGAATTATTGAGTTTTCTATAGAAAGAGTTGACAGTAGTACTGTTACAAAGATGACTCTGCCAAAGTTTATATAGATCTTAGGGAGTTAAACATTCGAGGATGAATGTTTCTAAGGGGGCAAGGATGTTATATCCCATATTTCATACGTAAAAGTTTCATCGTAAGTTAATTGACGAAGACTCGGGGATGAGATTATCTTGAGGTTATAAGCATTTATGCTTTTTATAACAAGCAATAAGTAAAGTTGTCGTGAAGGCTAAAGGGTAAACGAATCAAAGAAAATGAGTTTCATGGAAGATTGTGGATTTGGGATAAAATATGGTCCGAGTTATAATACCCGGTATTTATGGACTAGTGACATACAAGGTACTACATGACCGTGATAGTAAGGTATATAAGGTATGATAAAAGTGAGTAGTATTTTAAGTAAGTTGAGATAATTCGTAATTATGTGGATAACTGGATAATTAATAATTTTTAGTGGGAGATTAATTAAAATCTTTGAATAATTAAAGAACCCCAAACGTGGCAGCTCCCCCTTTCCATATAATGACTCTTAATAATGAGTGAAAGGTGGCACATTTTAAGGAAGAAATGTGACACGTCTTGAAAGGTGGGGCCCACACCATCAAGACATTAAAATCCATTCTCTAATTCACTTAAAGAGATGTGGATATCTCTTTAACATCTCTAATTAAACTTCAGGAAATTCAAAACAAGAATTTTCATATTAGCATCTTTAGTAACATGACATTTAACTTCAACAACAATTCAAGCAAGAACTCAAGAATTCAAACAAAAATTCCGTAAGCATCTTAGCAACGTGCCTTTTTTTGCAATTCTAAAGAAGCCCTGTATAATCTTTCTCAAGAATATCATACAGATTTTCGCTACTCCGATTTTGTCGTCACGAGTTTTGTCACAATTGTTATGTGTTGGAAGGATTGTCTAGAGAATCGACTTAGGTAAGTAAAGGCTATCCCTTCTTTCTTTCTGGCATGATCCAAATGATATAAATAAAACGAGCAAATGCACAGCTTTCGTAAATGACACTATTCATAGAACTACTAGGGGTGTCTATGTTCTTGATTTCCTATGTGACATATTATTATATCTTCTGTTCATGGCTCTCAGAAAAATACGTAGTTGAAAAAGTTTATCCTAAAGGTATATTGATTATATTAACATATTATTATGCATTTCATTCATTTATAAATGTACATTGACCCATGACCAGATGGTGTTATATACGCGTATATTATATGTATATGGGATATGGGAAAAGGTTACGGTGTTATATACGCACCACCACCTGATCAGCTGGTATATATTGGTGATGTTGCACACAGTGGCCAAGATATGATGGGATGCCCTTAGAGGCTTGATAATGTTATGTACACTTATACCTATGCATGACACGATATTTATACGCACGTGCATGAGATTATAAATGTTTCAGGATTTACAAAGTTAGTTAGACTTACATGTGGAATTCTTTATTCCATATTTCATATATGTCTTTTATGTACTAATTTTCATGCCTTACATACTCAGTATATTATTCGTACTGATGCCCTATTTCCTGGGGCCTGCGTTTTATGCCCGCAGGTGCAGGTAGACAAGTTGACGGTCCCCCTTCTTAGGATACTTGATCAGCGAGAGTTGGCGTGCTCCACTTGATTCGGAGCTGCTTTGAATTTTGATACAATATGTTTGTATACATATATGGGTATGATGGGGCCCAGTCCCGTCCTTGTACAACTATATATTCGGTTAGAGGTCTATAGACAGTTATGTATAGTTGGATAGTATGTGGCCTTGTCAGCTTCCAGTTTTGGATATATAGTTGTCTGAAGCAGCCTTGTCGGTTTGCCCTACGTATTCCGCACGTATATGTATATATGTCTTTTCGACAGGTTTTTCTCACGCATGTTATTCTTGTAATTCAGCAGATGTTATTCATGTTTATATATTAGGCGCATGCTTAAGGGTGTTCAACAAGTAGGACTCGGGTACCAGTCGTGGCCCATCGATTTGGGTCGTGACAACTCCCTAGTTGAAGTTATTTTAGACATAGGGTCTCCACTCCCTAGTCTCATTTTCCAACATTAGGCATCCACTCCCTCGTTGATTTTATTTTAGACATAAGGTCTCCACTCCCTAGTTTCTTTTTCCAACATAGGGTCTCTACTCCCTAGTTGAGTTATTTTAGACATAGGGTCTCTATTCCCTAGTCTCATTTCCCAACATATGGTCTCAACTCCCTAGTTGATTTTATTTTAGGCGTAGGATCTCCACTCCCTAGTCTTCTTTTCCAACATAGGGTCTCCACTCCCTAATTAATTTTATTTTAGACATAGGGCCTCCACTCCCTAGTCTCTTTTTCTAACATAGGGTCTCTACTCCCTAGTTGAAATTATTTTAGACATATGGTCTCCACTCCCTAATGCCATTTTCCAACATAGGGTCTTCACTCCCTAGTTGATTTTATTTTAGACATAGGGTCTCCACTCCCTAGTCTCCTTTTCAAATATGGGGTCTCCACTCTCTAGTTGATTTTATTTTAGTCATAGGGTCTCCACTCTCTAGTTGATTTTTATGTTAGACATAGGGTCTCCACTCCCTAGTCGAGTTGATCTTAAATAAAGAATACACCATCCCAAAGAATCATGTTTCCCAGGTTACAACAATCCTGACCTTTTATTACTTTCAATAATGAAGTAGCATAGAGTTTTTGCTACAAATTATTCATGAAATTTTCTTAGTGAAAACTGGGGCAGAATAATTTCGTTCGTTTGTTTGTTTTGGTGTCTAAGCAGGTTTTTACCTCGAGGCATAAGGTTCGAGATGATCAAATGAAGACATCTCAATCCAAATTAAAGAAAAGAAAAGAAAAGAAGTGAATCCAAAGTGTACAAGGGGAGAAAAGATGTGGATTGCTCAAGACATGACTGAAGTCACAAGCTCTGCATGTCCCGTTTTCATCCGAAAAATCCAAAGAAGAATGAGCTAGCACCTGCAGCTAGCAAGCATCAAGGTTCAGACAGCCAAGACTCAAGATCAAGCTTCAAAAGACTTATAGATAGGAATCTTGTAACTCGTAGCTGATAGGCTTGTTTAGTTTCTTTTAATTTTGATTTTGGTGTGATAAGGAGTTCAGCAAGAAATCACAGCAGCAGCAACAATGAAATTACAGCTTTCCGGTAGTCCACCTACCAAAACTTCCATAACTACACTAATATGATTCCTTTATAGCCAAGGATATGTAGGCCACCTCTGAAGCAAGGTTCGGCCAAACTTTTTCAAAATGCTTCCAAATAACGTGTCTAACGGGCAAAAATTGCTCATATTTTCTCACTTCATCTTTGCCCGAAATCTCTTTATGTTCTCGAGAAAAGAAGGGCAGCTGTGAGCACGTAATTGTTTTCCCTACAAAAAATACTCCTATAAAATCCACAAAAAATAGATTTTTCTAATTGTTTTAATGTTTATAGAATTTCTAGGAAATTTTTGTTAATTGTTTGTTTGCATTTAGTTGCATATTTAATATCTTAAAATCATAAGAAACACCATAAAAAATTTAAATCTTCATTTCATGACATTTTAGGTTTAATTATATTTTAAAAATTAATTACTCATTAACTGTTAGAATTAATACATGAAAATCACAACAAAAATACATTACTAATTTTTTCTTTACATCTTAGTTAATAATTCAATTAGTGTGATCATTAGTAAATTTTTAGATAATTTGGTTCTAATGGTTTAATTGTGCAAAAGGTTAATTAGGCATCTTAATAGTGGGTTAATTTTGAAATTGAAAAAAGAAAGGAAAAAGGGGTTTGCCGAATTGGGCTAATTTCAGCGGCCCAATCCCAATGTTAGCCCAATCCCTGACCCAGTCCATAACCCAGCTTGCTCCAGACCTTCAAAACGACGTCGTATAGGACCTAGACGGCGTCGTTTTCTGTCACAACCCAAATCTACCATGTCGTGATGGCGCCTAACGTGGAACTAGGCAAGCCGACTCTTTTACCAAAATAACCTGATATTTAAAAATAAGGATTTCATCAAGCTATTTAAATAATAAAACTTCATAAGATAAATCTGAATAACAAAGTGCGGAATGAAAAGCCCAATATCGGGGTGTCACTAGTCATGATCATCTACTAAGAACTATCTGATATGACTAAGACTAATACAGTCTGGAAAACGACTCATAATATCTAAAGGAAGATAGGAGGGAGAAGAGAAAGGATGTGATCTCCATGCAGCTACCTTGCCAACTCCAACAGATCCGCGACGGATAAAAATCAACGCTCGCTAGCACGTCCAACAACCCCTAGATCTGCACACATGATGCATGGAGTAATGTGAGTACGTCAACCCAATAAGGAATAAAAGTAAATAAAGACTGAGCAGTATGAAACACAAAAATTCTACATCATGAAATTTCAGTAAGTACAACATGCTTTCAAATCAGTATGTGAGCCAAATCATCTTATTTAAAAAGTCTAGTTTCAATAAAACCGTTTAAAACATCATTCGACAGTATTCCCAACAAAGTGATAAAACAGTGAGTAAACATGATGAAAACATAAATAGCCCATCGGGAAAAACATCACTCATCAACAACCCTCGGGCAAACCTCACAATCGCTCATAAACAGCCCCTCGGGAATAACATGAATCAAGAACAGCCCATCGGGCAAAACATCATATCACTCACTCAGGGTACCCACGCTCACTGGGGGTGTGCAGACTCTGGAGGGGCTCCTACAGCTCAAGTTCTATAACAATCTACCTCGTGGCATAAATCAATCAGGCCATCGGCCTCTCATAATCATAAATCAGTAATATCATGTTGCGGCGCGCAGCTCGATCCTATAATATCCTCACAAAAATAGGCCATTGGCCCCACTCAGTCATAAACCTCTCAAGCCCCTCGGGCTATCAGTAAAACAGGGTGCTCAGCCCAAAATATCATTTATGCATCAAAACGGAGTAATAAAGATTGAATTATGAAATCAATAAACACAGCATGACTGAGTATAGATCTTAAATCAAAACAGTGAGAGATAATAGGAAAAAGCCCCTAAGGGTCCAAAAAGCTTTGGCACAAGTTCCAAATATGGCATTCAACCCATTTTATAGTAGTTCTTTCTAAAACACATAAGTATCATATATTTTTCAGTCAAATATGCAACTTTATAGTTGCTACGGGACGGAACATGTCACAATCCCCAACGGTTCACGCCCACATTCTCGTCACCTAGTATGTGTATCACCTCAAAATAGTGAAACAATGTGAAATCTGGAGTTTCATACCCTCAGGACAAGATTTATAATCATTACTTACATCAAATCGCTCAAATCCCTACTCCGCGATGTCCTTGCCTCTGGAATCGGCCTCCAAACGTCCTGAATCTAACCAAAATCAATACGATGTAATCAATATACACTAATGGAATGAATTCCACAAGAAAAACTAACAAATTAGGCACAAATCCCGAATCCTCCCGAATTCGGCCCCGAGCCCACGTCTTAAAATTCGACAAAAATCACAAAACTAGAAAGCCCATTCACTCACAAGTCTACCCATACCAAAATCATCAAAATCTAACATCAAATGGCCATCCAAATCTCCAAAATCATCTCTCCAATCTCTTCTATTTTCCCCCCAATTTTACACCCCAATTCTCAATTTAGATGATGAAAATCAAGATACAATCATGGAATCTAACAGAAATCAAGTGAAGACCACTTACCCCAATCACCTCTTTGAAATTGCCTTCAAGAATCGCCCAATTCCGTGGTCTCTAACTCAAAATATGAAAAATGTGCTCAAACCCTCGATGTTGATATTTAACACTGCTGCCCAAATTTTTACTCTTCGTGAACACGGTAGTGCCCTTGCGTTCGTGAAACACAAGCTGCCTCAGACTAAAAGTTCCTCCTTCGCGAATGCGAGGACCCACTCGCAAATGCGAAGCCTAAGCTGGTTGACCCTACGCGAACGCGGAACAAACCTCGCGAACGCGTAGGCTTATCTTCCTGAAGCTCCCGAAGACCGTTGACTCTACGCGAACGAGATGACCTGGTTGCGAACGTGCAGCATTAAAGTCCCACACCTTCGCAAACGTAGGAATTACATCACAAACGTGAAGAACAACTCAGTTGCCTCTCTCAAAATCCCTTCACGAACGCGAGAGCCCTCTCGCGAATGCGATGAAGGAGTTCTCTACAACAAAATACCAGAAAATCTGCCAACTTCCAAAACCAAGAATTGATCCGTTAACCACCCGAAACTCACCCAAGGCCCTCGAGACTTCAACCAAATATACCAACACATCCCATAACATCATTCAAACTTAGTCGAACCTTCGAATCACTCAAAATAATATTAAAACACCAAATTATCCTCGGATTCAAGCCTAAGAACATCTAAATTTCCAAATGATGCAAACGATACCAAAACTTACTAAATCACCCCAGAATGACCTGAAATTTTGCACACACGTCAAAAATGACACTACAAACCTACTCCAATTTCCGGAATTTCATTCCGACCAAGATATCAAAGTTTTCACTGCCGACCAAAATGCCAAAATTCCAACTTTCACCAATTCATACCTAATTCTTCCATAGACCTCCAAATCACATTTCGGATGCGCTCCTAAGTCCAAAATCACCTAATAGAGCTAACGGAACCATCAAAATCCAAATCTGATGTCGTTTACTCATAAGTCAATATCCGGTCAACTTTCCCAACTTAGGCCTTCTAAAAAGAGACTAAGTGTCTCAATTCACTCCAAAACCACTCCGAACCTGAACCAACTAACGCGATATGATCAAATACAGTAGAGGAACACATAAGGAAGCAAAAATGGGGGAAACAGGGCTATAACTCATGAAACGACCAGTCGGGTCATTACATCCTCCCCCTTTTAAACAAACATTCGTCCTCGAACAAGTCTAGAAATATACCTGAAGCCTCAAATAGGCGGGGATATCTGCTATGCATCTCCTGATCTGTCTCCCAAGTAGCCTCATCCACATGCCGACCTCTCCACTGCACTTTTACTAAAGCTATATCCTTTGATCTCAACTTTCAGACCTGTCACTCCAAAATAGCCACTAGCTCTACATCATAAGTCAAATTAGCATCTAACTAAACCATGCTAAAATCCAAAACATGAGACAAATCACCGACATACTTCCGGAGCATAGAAACATGAAATACTAGATGCACACCCGACAAGCTAGGTGGCAAAGAAAGCACATAAGCTACCTCCCCAATCCTCCAAAGCACCTCAAAAGGCCCAATGAACCGAGGGTTCAAGTTGCCCTTCTTCCCAAATCTCATAACACCCTTCATGTATGAAACCTTCAGTAGAACCTTCTCCCCAACCAAATAAGACACATCACGAACCTTGCTATCAGCATAACTCTTTTATCTCGACTAAGCTGTACGAAACCGCTCCTGAATCACTTTCACTTTGTCCAAATCATCCTATACCAAGTCTGTACCCAAAAGCCTAGCCTCGCCCGACTCAAACCAACCTATTGGAGATCTACATTATCTCCCATATAAAGCCTCATATGGAGCAATCTGAATACTCGACTGATAACTGTTATTATATGCAAACTCCGCGAGTGGCAGAAACTAGTCCCATGAACTCCTAAAATCAATGACACAAGTGTGTAACATGTCCTCCAACATCTGAATAGTATGCTCAGACTGTCTGTCTGTCTGAGGATGAAAAGTTATGATCAACTCAACCTGAGTACCCAACATTGCTGCACGGCCCTCCAAAACTGCAATGTAAACTGAGTACATCTATCTGAAATGATGGAAACTAGGATACCATGCAGGCGAACAATCTCATGGATATAAATCTCAGCTAACTGCTCTGAAGAATAGGTAGTACATACAGGAATGAAGTGCGCTGACTTGGTCAACCGATCCATAATCACCCAAATAGCATCGAACTTCCTCAAAGTCTATGGGAGTCCAACTACGAAATCCATGGTGATCCGCTCCCACTTTCACTATGGAATATCCATTTGCTGAAGCAAGCCACCCGATCTCTGATGCTCATATTTCACCTGCTGACAATTGAGGCACCGAGCCACAAACCCTACTATATCTTTTTTCATTCTCCTCCACCAATAGTGCTATCTCAAATCCTGGTACATCTTCGTGGCACCCGGATGGATGGAATACCACGAACTATGGGCCTCCTCTAGAATCAACTCCCAAAGTCCATCTACATTGGGCACACATATCCGGCCCCTCATCCTCAATACCCTGTCATCACCAATAGTCACATATCTGGCATTGCCATGCTGAACTCTTTCCTTGAGGACAAAAAAATGAGGATCATCATACTGGCGCTCTCTAATACGATCAAACAAGGAAGACCGAGAAACCACACAAGCTAGGATCCGACTGGGCTCCGAAATATCCAACCTCATGAACCGATTGGCCAAGGCCTAAACATCAACTGCAAAAGGTCTCTCCCCAACAAGAATAAATACAAGACTACCCACACTCACTACCTTCCTACTCAAGGCATCGACCACTACATTGGCCTTCCCCGAATGGTACAAAATAGTAATATTATAGTCCTTTAACAACTCCAACCATCTCCGCTGCCTCAAATTGAGATCATTTTTCTTGAACAAGTGTTGGAGGCTACAATGATCAGTAAACACCTCATAAGACACATCATAGAGATAATGCCTCCAAATCTTCAACGCGTGAACAATGGCAGCCAACTCCAAATCATGAACAGGGTAGTTTTTCTTATGGGGATTCAACTGACGAGAAGCATAAGCAATCACTCTACCCTTCTGCATCAACACATACCCTATGCCGACTCGAGAAGCATCACAATATACTATATAAAAACCTGAAGTTGATGGCAAAACTAACACTGGAGTTGTGGTCAAGGCAGTCTTGAGCTTCTGAAAGCTTGCCTCACACTCATCTGACCACCTAAAAGGAGCACTTTTTTGAGTTAATTTGGTCAAGGGTGATGCAGTAGATGAAAATCCCTTAAATAACCGATGGTAATAACCCACCAAACCCAGAAAACTATAAATCTTTGTGGCTATGGACGGTTTGGGCCAACTCTGAACCGCCTCCATCTTCTTCGGATCAACTTGAATACCCTCACTAGACACCAACTGCCCCAAGAATGCCACGGAACTGAGCCAAAACTCACACTTAGAGAACTTTGCATAAAGTTTCTCCTCCCTCAACCGCTGCAATACAGCTCTCAAATGCTCAGCGTGCTCCTCCTGACTACGCGAGTACACCAGAATATCATCAATGAAAATAATAACAAACAAGTCGAGATAAGGCCAAAACACATTATTCATCAAATGCATGAACATTGCTAGGGCATTGGTCAGCCCAAAACACATCATAAGGAACTCATACTGACCATATCGGGTCTTGAAAGTTGTCTTAAGAAAGTCCAAGTCCCTAATCTTCAACCTGGTTATACCCTGACCTGAGATCAATCTTGGAGAACACTCTCGCTCCCTGAAGCTGGTCAAACAAATCATCAATACAAGGCAAAGGATACTTGTTCTTGACTGTGACTTTGTTCAACTGCTTGTAGTTAATGCACATTCTCATAGTACCATCCTTCTTCTTCACAAATAGGATAGGTGCACCCCAAGGTAACACACTAGGCCAAATAAACCCCTCATCAAGCAGTTCCTGAAGCTGATCCTTCAACTCCTTTAACTCCGCTGGTGCCATACGATACGGTGGAATAGAAATGGGTTGAATACCCGGCACCAAATCAATACCGAAATCAATATCCTTGTCCGGTGGCATGCCCGACAAGTCTAGAGGAAATACGTCCGGAAAATCTCTCTCCACCGAAACTGAATCAATGGTAGGAGTCTCTACACTGACATCCCTCACAAAGGCCAAATAAGAAAAACAACCCTTCCCAACCATCCATTGGGCCTTCAAGAATGAAATCACCCTATTGGGAACATAATCTGTCGAACCTCGCCACTCAATCTGTGGCACCCCCGACATAGCCAACGTCACCGTCTTAGCGTGACAGCCCAGAATAGCATGACATAGTGATAAACAATCCATACCCAATATCACATCAAAATCAACCATACTAAGCAACAAAAGGTCCACTCGGGTCTCCAAACCCCCAATAGTCACCACACATGACCGATACACGCGGTCCACAACAACAGTATCGCCCACCGGAGTAGATACACGAATAGATGAAACAAGAGACTCACGGGGCATATCCAAATAATAAGCAAAATATGATAACACATATGAAAAAGTGGAACCAGGATCAAATAATATAGAGGCATCTATGTGGAAAACTAAGACAATACCTGTGATCACTGCATCTAAAGCAATAACATCTGGTCTGGCTGAGAGTGCATAGAAACGGGCCTAACCACCACCTGATTGTCCTCCCCCTCTAGGGTGACCCCTAACTGACTGTCCTCCACCCCTAGCTGACCGAGTGAGTGGTGAAGTAACTGGTACTGAGGTCGATGGCTGACTCCTTTGTTGAGGCGGACCCCGATGACGATGAGGACATTGCCTCCATATATGCCCCAACTCTCCACACTCATAACAACCTCCTGGTGCTGGTGATGGGGATTGAAAGGAACCCCTAACATTGGGATGACTGGTAGAAGAACCTGGCATGGAGAAACCCTGAACTGATGGAGCACGGGACGAACTCTGGGCTGGGAAGGCACTAAGTGATGAATGTCCCTGATGAGAACTGTGAGAACCATGGCCCGATGATGCCCCATAGTGAACTAGGCGAGTTGACTGAGCATGTCTGAATGGACGGCCCCTGCCGTACTGAAACTGACCCCCAAAACTACCAAATACACGAGGCCCTTTCCCTCTCCAATCGTTCCTGACGGTGAATCGACTCTATCTCTCGATCAATGTCAACAACCTCATCAAAAGAAGCAACAGATACCCTCTCTCTGGTCATAAGAATCCGCAACTGATATGAAAGACCATCCACAAACATCCTGATCCTCTCCTTGTCTGGGAACCAACCAGATAGCATGACGTGCTAACTCAGAGAATCTCATATCATACAACATCACAGTCATATAATCTTGACACAATTGCTCGAACTGTCTATGTAGCTCCTTTCTGCGAGACTGCGGCACATACTTCTACAAAAAGAGAACGGGGAATTGCTGCCAGGTAAGGGGCGTTGCACCAATAGCCCTATGCCTCCCATAGGCCTCCCATCAAGTAAATGCAACTCCAGAAAACTTAAAAGTAGTGAATGAGACCTACTAGTCTCTAGAATACCTGTTGTATGTAGAATCCTCTAACACTTGTCCAAGAAACCCTGGGCATACTCGCCCTCTGCACCACTGAAAGTCGGAGGCTGAAGTCTATCAAACCTCTCCAATCTATGATGCTCGTCATCAGGCATGACTGGTACCATAAAATCCTGAGCAAGTGCAACCGGCTGGGCTAGTAGTGCTTCCGGTGTCTGCAGTTCCTAAAAAACCTGCTCGAGTGTACGGGCAACGGGAGTTTGAGTGCCTCCCCCATCCTAGGAAGTAGCTACTATAGTAGAAACAGCGAGCGCCTGAGCAAGATTGGTGCACACGGTCAAGATTTGAACTAAGGTCTCCTGAAGACCTGGGATAACAATAGACACAGCAAGTGCCTGAGCTGGTCCTATTGGAGCATCCACAATTGGGACCTGATCATGAACTGGGCGGCTGGTGGATCTGTAGGTGCTGCCCTAGCTGCTGTGCGGGCTATACCCCTACCTCTACTACGGCCGCAACTATGACCTTGGCCTCTCGCGGCCCCAACTAGTGGTACTGGTGGTCGTCCGTCCTGACCGGTAGCACGTGTCCTCACTATCTGTGAGAGAATAGAATAACAGAAGTTTAGTTACCAGAATCAACAGATTCGTACGACAAAAATTCAAGAATGTAAAGTTTTCCTAAAGGTTCTGCAGCCTCTCGAAGATAAGTACAGATGTCTCCGTACCGATCCGCAAAACTGTACCAAACCCGCTCATGACCCTGAGATCTATGTAACCTAGGCTCTGATACCAACTTGTTACGACCCAAATCTACCATGTCATGATGGCACCTAACGTGGAACTAGGCAAGCCGACTCTTTTACCAAAACAACCCGATATTTCAAAATAAGGATTTCTTCAAGCTATTTAAATAATAAAACTATATAAGATAAATCTGAACAACAAAGTGCGGAATGAAAAGCCCGACATCGGGGTGTCACTAGTCATGAACATCTACTAAGAACTATCTGATACAACTAAGACTAATACAGTTTAGAAAACAACTCATAATATCTAAAGGAAGATAGGAGGGAGAAGAGCAAGGTTGCGATCGCCATGCAGCTACCTTGCCAACTCCAACAGATCCGCGACGGATAAAAATCAACGCTTACTAGCACGTCCAGTAACCCCTGGATCTGCACACAGGGTGCATGGAGTAATGTGAGTTCACCAACTCAGTAAGTAATAAAAGTAAAAAAAGACTGAGCAGTAGGAAACACATAAAGTCCACATCATGAAATTTCAGTAAGTACAACATGTTTTCAAATAAGTATGTGAGTCAAATCATCTCGTTTAAAAATTCAAGTTTCAATAAAACCGTTTAAAACATATTTTGACAATATTCCGAACAAAGTGATGAAATAATGAGTAAACATGATGAAAACATAAATAGCTCATCGGGCAAAGCATCACTCGTGAACAGCCCCTCGGGCAAACAAGAATCATAAATAGCCCCTCGGGAAAACCTCACAATCGCTCGTAAACAGCCCCTCGGGCATAACATGAATCAAGAACAACCCCTTGGGAATACATCATATCACTCACTCGGGGTACCCGTACTCACTGGGGTGTGCAAACTCCGGAGGGGCTCCTACAATCCAAACGCTATAACAAGCCACCTCGTGGCATAAATTATTCAGGGCCTCGGCCTCTCAAAATCATAAATTAGTAATATCATGCTGCAGCACGCAGCCCGATCCCATAATATCCTTAAAAAAAGCCATCGGCCCCACTCAGTCATAAACCTCTCAAGCCCCTCGAGCTATTAGTAAAACAGGGTGCTCAGCCCAAAATATTATTTTATGCATCAAAACGGAGTAATAAAGACTGAGTTATGAAATCAGTAAACATAGCATGACTAAGTATAGATCTTAAATCAAAACAGTGAGAGGATAATAGGAAAAGGCCCCTAAGGGTCCAAACAGCTTTGGCACAAGGCCCAAATATGGGATTCAGCCCATTTTATAGTAGTTCTTTCTAAAACACATAAGTATCATATAGTTTTCAGTCAAATACGCAACTTTACAGTTATTACATGATGGACTAAGTCACAATCCCCAACGGTGCACGCCCACACACTCATCGCCTGGAATGTGCGTCACCTCAAAATAGTGGAACAATGTGGAATCCGGGGTTTCATACCCTCATAACAAGATTTACAATCATTACTTACTTCAAACTGGTTAAATCCCTACTCCGCGACACCCTTAACTTTGGAATCGGTCTCCAAATGTCCCGAATCTAACCAAAAGCAATATGTTGCAATCAATATATGCTAATGGAATGAATTTCACAAGAAAAACTAACTAATTTGGCACAAATCTCGAAATCCTCCCAAATCCGGCCCCGCGGGCCGACGTTTCGGAATCCAACAAAAATCACAAAACTAGAAAGCCCATTCACTCACGAGTTTACCCATATAAAAATCATCAAAATCCGACATCAAATGGCCTTCCAAATCTCAAAAATCATCTCTCTAATTATCTTCCATCCCCTCCCCCCCCCCCCCCCCCCCCAATTTTACACCCCAATTCCCAATTTAGATGATAAAAATTAAGATACAATCATAGAATCTAACCAAAATCAAGTGAAGAACACTTACCCCAATCACCTCTCTAAAATTGCCCAATTCAGTGGTCTCTAACTCAAAATATGAAAATGGGCTCAAACCCTCGATTTTGATATTTAACACTGCTGCCCAAATTTTTACTCTTCGCGAACGCGGTAGTGCTCTTGCATTCGCGAAGCACAAGCTGCCTCAGACCAAAATTTCCTCCTTCATAAACGCGAGGACCCACTCACGAACGCAAAGTCTAAGCTGGCTGACCCTACGTGAATGCAGAACAAACCTCGCGAACGCGTAGGCTTATCTTCCTGAAGCTCCCTAAGACCGTTGACTCTACGGGAATGCGATGACCTGGACGCGAATGCATAACCTTAAAGTCCTACACCTTCACTAACGTGGGAACTACATCGCGAACGCAAAGAACAACTCAGCTACCCCTTTCAAAATCCCTTCACGAACACGAGAGCCCTCTCGCGAAAGCGATGAAGGAATTATCTACAGCAAAATACCAGAAAATCTGCCAACTTCCAAAATCAAGAATTGATCCGTTAGCCACCTGAAACTCACTTGAGGCCCTCGGGACCTCAACCAAATATGACAACACATCCCATAACATCATTCATACTTAGTCGAACCTTCGAATCACTCAAAACAATATCAAAACACCAAATTACTCTCGGATTCAAGCCTAAAAATATCTAAATTTTCAAATTCCGTAAACGACGCCAAAGCCTACTAAATCACCGCTGAATGACCTAAAATTTTGCATACACGTCACAAATGACCCTAAAAACCTACTCCAACTTCTGGGATTCCATTCCGACCCCGATATCAAATTTTCCACTGCCGACCAAAATCTCCAAAATTTTAACTTTTGCCAATTCATACCTAATTCTACCACGGACCTCCAAATCACATTCTGGAGACGCTCCTAAGTCCAAAATCACCTAACGGAGCTAATGGAACCATAAAAATCCAAATCTGAGGTCGTTTACTCATAAGTCAATATCCGATCAACTTTCCCAACTTAAGCCTTCTCAAAAAAGATTAAGTGTCTTAATTCACTCCAAAACCACTCCGAACCTGAACCAACTAATACGATACAATCAAATACAGCTGAGGAACATATAAGGAAGTAGAAATTGGATAAACGGGGCTATAACTCATGAAACAACCAGCTGGATCGTTACATTTTCTCATTATCTCTAACTAAAAAACCCCTTCCCCTCTCTAGCAAAAACAGATGATCCCCTCCCCCTTCATATAAAACCTAACAACAGATCCCTCTTCTCAGAAAATGGATTCCCCCCCCCCTTTGTTAGAAAACCCTAGTCTCCACCCTCTTCTTCTTCATTCCCTCCAATCTACATACACTTCTCACACCTACTCTCTCGTTCGCACCTCACGCACACACACTCAATCACATACACACGCCTGAACTAACAAGAGAAGAAGCTTGCACTTCAAAATTTAAGATCTAGAAAATTTCAAAAGAAGAGAGAAAAAATCAAAATAAATAAATAAATTAAAAGGCTATTGAAATTTCTGCAACATGGCTTGATCGTTTCTGGGTTTCGAAGGTTGTTTGAGTTGTAAATGTGTTGTTCGTTTGCTGATTCTGTTGCTCTTCTCTGCTGAAGCCCATTCCGACTAATTTCTGGCCTTTATTTGGTACTTCGTACTGTTCCCTTGCTTCCAATAAGTAAGTTCTGACTACTCATGTATTCATATTTCTCTTTTGATGCAAAAATATTATTTTCACGGCTCGATTTGTTGAATGTTTGCGTTAAAATGGTGATATGAACTGATTTGCAGTCCTATTTGTCGTATTACTTGACAATGAACTTAAGTGGATTGTGAAACCGTGAATTCTCTCTGTAATTTCTGATACTGATTTCCTTATCTCATGATTCGATTAAACATTATTTGTGTCTTCTATTAAAAATGTATAATAGAAGCATAAATTAGTTTCTTTAGATGAGTATATCTTTAAGCTGTTCTAATATTATTTTTTTCCTTAGGATCTGTGATTATTGTTGCTTCTTAATTATGATGTGAATTGGCATTCTATAGAGGTTTTCTATCTATTCTTGTTCCCATCTATCTTTTTCTTTATATTTCATTATTATATTTTGACCATTAAGTTACAATTGAGTGGCATGCATTGATTAAACTTTTAAGGTAAACTGCAGAAGTGATATTAATTTTCAACATGATGTATGTCACCAGAAGTTCATTTATAAGCTCATTTTCCTACAACATTTCATAGCATGTGAAGTTTTGTATCCATATATTTGATTTTATATATATTGCACTATACCGGTGGTCTTCTAGAAAATTTCACTTTTATCTGGTTCTTTAGCGATAGCTTGTTATAGCTATGAATGAGATGGCACCATGAGAATTCTAGCTCGAGTGTTTTTGAATTCATATGCTGGATACAAGTTTGTATTTTTATGTGCCGGGATCAAAGTTATGTGACTAAAATTAGAGGAGTAGTTGCAGTTATAAATTTGTAATTATTGCACCAAAAAATATGACACTAGAAAGGCAGGGAGTCAGCATCTGAAGAAACTGATGTGAGTTAATGGGACAGTATGGATGTAAATTCTTTCCACAATCATTTAGTCCTAAACCTTAGGAATATTAAACAACTTTTCAATATTCGCAGTATGCATTATGTGTGCTTTTAATTTATTATCGTGATTGTGTATACGTTCGCATGACATAATTATGATTCCCAAAATAAAATCAAAGTACGCATTCGTGTGACTTTGGCTGAACAATCCTCTTAATTAATAAAGCGTGATCAATTGTGTACACATACGCGTGACATTATTTTAGCGCACCAATTAATGCGGATTTATACACATGTGATCCGTTTTAAAGATAAATCCATAACGCCATAATTAAAAAGAGGAAAAAGGTAAAATACACATAGATTTTAAATACGTAATTAATTAATTAAGCCGGGTATGATAAAAGCGACCTTGCTAAAACCACGAAATCCTGAAATACCTAACACCTTCTCTCATGTTAATAGAATTTCTTACCCGGTCTTCTGATTTTTGCGAACTTTAAAACAGAGTCAAACTTTCTCGATTTGGGATTTTAAAATAAACTGGTGACTTGGGACACCATAAAATTATTGCAAGTGGCGACTCTAAATTAAATTAATAATTCCATTTCGAATAATGTCACTTTAACACTCTATTCCTCGGAAAAAGGAGGTGTGACATGAACAAGTGTCAACCATAAACCTTTCTAATAATCATGGTTGAAAGCAGTTACGAAACATAACTTGAATCGCGAAACCCTAGATTAGTAGAGAGAAATTGTTCTTGAGTTCTTGTTGAGAATCTAGTGATTTTGAGATGAAATATTATTAGAATTGATGTTTGAAAGTAGTATTCTAACGTTAATCGCATTGAAAACTCACGTTAGGTAGTATGAGAACCCTTGGATGACTTGAGGATGAGATGAGAGGTTTAATCTTTAAAGAATGAAGCTATTTTCTCTCTCCCCATCCCTTTTATATCAATTTCATGCCTTGGGCGCCACAACCAAAGCCCAGCGGTCTCCACGGCACCAAAATAAAATTGTTTCTGGTTTTGGCATTATGACGGGCTACCCGCTCCCCCTGGGCGCCCAAAAACACAACCCATTTATCTAACAAGATAGTCTTTAGTAAAATGCAAATAAAGAACGGTTTGAAGTTTTGAAAACTAGACTTCAAGGGCTTTAATTTCACCACATAACTCATAATAGATTGGGAGATATACGTGTTTTAATTTAGATCTCTTGTGATTATAATTGTGTTCTTACCTAGATAGAGCTTGCCGCAGGTCAGATTTAATCATAGGAAAGAAAGATTGCTCATGCTAGGCGTAAAGGAAGAAGTTCAAAAGATTCAGGTTGCTAAAATTCTCAAGCGACAAGTCCAGGTTCAGAAAGAAAGCATAATTGTGATGACCTTTTTACTCATTTTGAAAGTAAATTCTGTGTTCTGAGGCCTTAAAAACCTCTTTTTGTCTCACCTCAATTTGCGTACGCAGTCCGGGCACGTTTCCGAAAAGTTTTTATGCAAAAATTAAGTGAAATAAGGAATTTGGCTTTTAGAATTGAATAAAGTTGACTTTGGTCAACATTCTTGGTAAATGGACCCGGACCCATGATCCGACGGTCTCGTAGGGTCCATAGTAAAATGTTGGATGTGGGCGTATGCCCGGAATCGAATTCCGGAGTCCCAAGCCCGAGAAATAAATTTTTAAAGAAAATTATTTTCTGCAAAATATAAGAGTTTTTGAAAATGAAAAGATATTTTAAACTGATGTTATCGGGCCCATATTTTGGTTCCAGAGCCTGTTACAAGTTTGAATAATAATTAAGTTGAATCTGTGAAGTTTGGTAAAAATCGGAGTCTGTTTGGTATAAATCGGACCTTTATTTGAGAAAATTAGAAATTTTGATGTTCTTGAATGATTTCATGAATTTGAGGCTTAATTCATAGTTGTTGATGTTATATTGATGATTTTATTGCACGAGCAAGTCTGTACGTTGTTTTTGAACTTGCATGCATGTTTGGTTTGGAGCCCCGAGGGCTCGGGTGAGTTTTGGATAGGCCACACAATGAAATTTGACTTAAGAAAATTGTTGGTGTGTTGCAGGTCTGCAGGCTTCGTAATTGCGAAGCCTGGCTCGCAATTGCAAGCTCGCATTTGCAACTAACTATCACATTTGCGATGACTGGGCAGGGGGGTGACCTTCGCATTTGCGAAGCTCCAGTCGCATTTGCGACTCCAACAGTGTTCGCATTTGCGAATGATCGTTCGCATTTGCGCGGTTAACAGGGTAGGTTTTCCTTCACAATTACGAAGACTTGGAAAAAATTGCGAGTTCGCATTTGCGAACATATCATCGCAAATGCGATATCTGCACCTGTGTAAATCATAACTTAGTCGAAAATTCTTTATTTTTCAAACTTTCTCAAAACCTAAACTCTCTTGGGTGATTTTCTAAAGAAAGGTTCTTCTCCAAATCGATTGTAAGTCAATTCTAACTCATTTTCTTTAATATATAACATCTTTTCACATGATTTCAACTTAAAATCAAGGGTTTTCATGGAGGAAATTGGGTGTATTGGGTAGAACCTAGGATTTTCAATTTCTAAGGATTTGGACCTCGATTTGAGGTCTGATTTCAAAACAAATTATATATTTGAGTTCGTGGGTGAATGGTAATCGGGTTTTGGTTCGAACCTCAGGTTTGGTTCGAACCTCGGGTTTTGACCATGTGGGCCCGGGGTCGATTTTTGACTTTTTGGGGAAATCTTTATAAAAGCTATTTTCATGCATTAAAATTGATTCATTTAGAATTTATTAATATCGTTAAGTAAATTGTGGCTAGATACAAGCGAATTGGTGGTGGAAACAAGAAGTAAAGCGGTAGTTGAGGCTTGAATTGTGTTCGTGGCATCGAGGTAAGTGTTTGGTCTAACCTTAGCTTGAGGGATTAGGAGTTGTGTCCTATTTGCTATGTGTTAATTGTTGAGTACTACATATAGGCATGGTGACGAGTATCCATACGTTGGTGTCAAGCATGCCTGTGAGTCTTATACTATGTTTAATGTGACTCCATTTCGTATTGTTCATGATTTATATGGTGATTTCTATTGTGGAACAAGGCTTGTGGAAGTATTATTGATAATTGAACATTGTAGAGCGTTGGCTCAAGTTGAGAATTGAATTGTGAAGTAATTGTGGAATAGAGGAGAGGTTTATGATATTGTCTCTCTTACCGGGATGTTGTTGCTTTTGATATTATCTCCATTGTCGGGATGTTATTATTAATGATATTATTTCCCTTGATGGGATATTATTGTTATGCTATTGTTCCCTTGCAGGGATTTTATTGAAATATTATTGATTCCCTTTGCCAAATTACTTTGTGATTGTTTCTTGGGTGAGTACAAGAGTAAAAGCATGAAGGGTGATGTTGTGCACTTGTCTTTGATTTCCTTATTCTTGTTGATAATTGAGTTATGGTGTTCTTTACATTCATCTATTATTTTCAGTCGTTACTTGATATTCCCTCCAGCATTTTTCCCCCTCCTATCCTTAACTATAAATTATTTTCCCACTGTATATAATTTAACTGCACATGTTTATTTGATAGTCTAGTCCTAGCCTCGTCATTACTTCGTCGATGTTAGGCTAGGCACTTACCAGCATATGGGGTCGGTTGTGTTGATACTATATGCTGCACTGTGTGCAGATCCTGGTGCTGCAGCTTTTGGACCACAGTGAGATTACTGCTTCAGTCCATTAGGCGACCCGAGGTAGTCCTACAGGCATCCGTAGGCCTTGGCGTCTCCTTCTATATTTCTATGTTGTTTCTCCTATGTATTTCTGAAACAACTTGTATTTATCTTTTGGACCCTTATTTGTAGTATTCTTAGACAGTCTGTGAAATTGTGACACCAGGTCCGGGTACCTTTTGGCTTATGGATTTTTTTTATCGGTATTAATATTAAATTATTACATTTTATTCTTCCGCTTTACTATTTCCGCTTATTATGCAATGTTAATTCACAACTGCTAAAGGATTTAAAAATGGAAAAAAAATAATTGTAATGGTTGGCTTGCCTAGCTTTCACTAGTAGGCGCCATCACGACTCCCGAGAGTGAGAAATTCGGCTCGTGACAAGGTGGTATCAGAGCTCTAGGTTGCTTAGGTCTCACAATTCATGGACAAGCTTAGTAGAGTCTGAGGGATCGGTACGGAGACGTCTATATTATCCCCCAGAGGCTACAGAGTTAGGAAATACTTCACATCTATTCTTTCGTGTCGTGCGACTTGATTTATCAATGCTAATTGAACTTCCACTTTGTTCTTTCGTAGATGGTGAGAACACATACCGCTTCATCAGTTGACCAGTATCCCGAGCCCCTAGTAGCAGCTCCTGCGAGGGGAAGAGGTTGAGGTCGTGCTAGGGCTTAAAGCAGAGGTAGGGCTCAGTCTAGAGCTCGAGCAGCAGCACCAGCGGCGGTGCCTCAGGTTGAGTTTGACGATAAGGTTCCAACCCAGACAGTTCTAGCAGGGCCAGCTCAGGTTCCATAGGGGTTCATCGCCACCCCGATACTTCAGGATGCTCTGGTCCGTCTAGTGGGCCATATGGAGAGTGTCGCCCGGGCAGGCTTGCATCCTGTAGCCCCAGCTATCTCTCAGGCTGGAAGAGGAGCCGATACTCCTGCTACTCCCACTCCTGAGCAGATGGCTCCCCAGTTTCAGACTCCAGCAGCTCAGCCAGTTGGGGTAGTTCAGCATGGTGTTATGGCACAGACCGGAGAGAGGTCAGTTATGTCTGCTGATGCCTTGTGGATATTGGACAAGTTCACCAAGCTCTACACTACTATTTTGGGTTGTACTTCTTCTGAGGATCCCCAAGATTATTTGGACAGCTGTCATGAGGTTCTTCGGAACATGGGGATAGTGGAGACCAATGGGGTCGACTTTGCTACTTTTTGTTTGTCTGGATCTACCAAGACTTGGTGGAGAGATTGTTGTTTGGCTAGACCAGCTAGGTCACCAGCTTTGACTTGGGATCAGTTCTCTCAGCTATTTCTGGAGAAGCTTCTTCCTATCACTCAAAGGGAGAACTATCGGGGGCAGTTTGAGCATCTCCAGCAGGGTTCTATGACTTTTACTTAGTACGAGACCAAATTTATTGACTTGGCACGTCATGTTCTTCTTATACTTCCCACAGAGAGGGAGAGAGTGAGGAGGTTCATTGAAGGACTCATTTAGCCTATTCGATTGTAGATGGATAAGGAGAGGGGGAGCGAGATTTATTTTTAGAAGGCGGCCAATATGGCCAGGAGAGTTGAGATGGTCCTATCGTAGTAGAGTGGTCAGGGATCTAACAAGAGGCCTCGTCACTCGGGCAGGTTCAGTGGTGCCTCATCTGGAGGCAGGGATTCTTTTGGTAGGGGCCATCCTTCCAGGCCGTTTCATTCAGCGCTTCAAGCTTCTCATGGTGCTCCAGTTGGCCGTAGTTCTCATATGCAGTATTCTGATCAACTGCCCCACAATGCACCGCCAGCTCTTATCAGTACACCACCGCTTCAGAGTTTTCAGAGTGGTTATTCAGGCCATCAGGGTCATCAGTCTCAGCAGCTAAGGGCTTGTTATACTTGTGGCTATACGAGGCATATTGTTAGGTTTTGCCCTCAAGCACCGAGCAACTCTCAGCATCAGGATTCATGTACCATGGTACAGGCACCGAGTGTTCCACCGCCCGCTCAACCGGCTAGAGGTGGAGGTAGAGGTGATAGATATGGACGTAGAGGTATTAGAGGTGGAGGTCAGGCCGCTAAAGGTGGAGGCCAGCCAGCAGGAGGCCATCCCAGAGATATAGTTCAAAGTGGTGGGGCCAGCCCCGATGTTATGCTCTTCCAGCCAAGCCTGAGGCTGAGGCGTCCAATGCAGTTATCATAGGTACAGTTCTGGTTTGTAGTAGAGATGCTTCAGTTCTATTTGATCCAAGGTCTACATACTCCTATGCGTCATCTTATTTTGCCCCGTATCTGGTCATGCCTAGTGATTCCTTGAGTGCTCTTGTATATGTGTCTACATCGGTGGGTGATTCTATTATGGTAGATCGTGTCTATCTTTCATGTATAGTCGTGATTAAGGGTCTTGAGACTCAAGTAGATTTGTTACTTTTGGACATGGTTGATTTTGATGTCATATTGGGGATGGACTGGTTATCACCTTACCACGCTATCTTGGACTATCATGCCAAGATTGTAACATTAGCCCTGCCAGGTTTACCTCGTTTAGAGTGGAGAGGGACTATTGGTCATTCTACCCGTAGGGTTATCTTCATATATGAAGGCTCGACGTATGGTCGAGAAGGGGTGTTTGGCTTATTTGGAATATGTTCGTAATTCTAGTACCGAGGTTCCTTCTATGGATCTGTGCATGTTGTTCGTGAGTTTCCTGAGGTGTTTTCTTCAGACCTATCGGGTATGCCACCCGACAGGGATATTGACTTCTGCATTGATTTGGCTCCGGGCACTCAACCCATTTCTATTCTGACGTATCTTATGGCCCCGCTTGAGTTGAAAGAATTGAAGGAGCAATTACAAGACTTACTTGATAAAGGCTTTATTAGGCCTAGTGTCTCGCCTTGGGGTGTGTCGGTGTTGTTTGTTAAGAAGAAGGATGGATCGATGAGGATGTGTATAGATTAGCGGCAGTTAAACAAGGTTACAATCAAGAATAAGTATCCATTGTCAAGGATTGATAATTTGTTTGATCAGCTTTAGGGTGCTAATGTATTTTTGAAGATTTATTTGAGATCTGGCTACCATCAGTTGAGGATTAGGGCATCCGATGTCTCTAAGACAGCTTTCTGCACTCGGTACGGGCATTATGAGTTCTTGGTGATGTCATTCGGGTTGACCAATGCACCAGCAGCTTTTATGGATTTGATGAACCGAATGTTCAAGCCTTACTTGGATTCGTTCGTGATAGTCTTCATTGATGATATTTTGATCTATTTCTGCAGCCGGGAGGAGCATGAGCAGCATTTGAGGGTTGTTCTTCAGACTCTGAGAGATAGTCAGTTATATGCTAAGTTTTTGAAGTGTGAGTTCTAGTTGAGTTCGATTGCATTCTTGGGTCACGTTGTTTCAGCAGAGGGTATTCAGGTGGATCCGAAGAAGATAGAGGCATTCAAGAACTGGCCTAGACATGTGTCAGCTACAGAGATCCGGAGTTTCTTGGGTTTGGCAGGTTATTACCGTCGATTTATGGAGGGGTTTTCTTTTATTGCAGCCCTGATGACTAGGTTGACCCAGAAGTGTGCCCAGTTCAAATGGTTGGATAAGTGTGAGGCGAGCTTTCAGAAGCTCAAGATAGCTTGGACTATGGCACCGTTGTTGGTTTTGCCCACAGGTTCAGGGTCATATATAGTTTATTGTAATCCATCTCGTATTGGACTTGGTGCGGTGTTGTTGTAATGGCAAAGTCATTGCTTAAGCTTCACGACAGTTAAAGATTCATGAGAAGAATTATCCAGTTCCTGATTTGGAGTTAGCAACCATTGTTCACATGTTGAAGATTTGGAGGCACTATCTATATGGCGTGTCATATGAGGTATTTACGGATCACAAGAATCTACAGTATTTGTTCAAGCAGAAGGAGCTAAACTTGAGGCAGAGAAGGTGGTTGGAGCTATTGAAAGACTATGATATCATCATCTTATATCATCCGGGAAAGGCCAATGTGGTGGCCGATACTTTGAGTAGAAAGTCAGTCAGTATGGGTAGTCTTGCGTATATTCCGGTTGGTGAGACCGCTTGCTTTGGATGTTCGGGCTTTGGACAATCAGTTTGTGAGGTTGGATGTTTTTGAGCCCAGTCGTGTGTTATCTTGCACAGTTGCTCATTCATCATTATTTGAGGGTATACAAGATCGGCAGTATGATGATCCTCATTTGTGTTTCCTTAGGGACACGGTGCAGCACGGAAGTGCCAAGCATGTTACATTAGGAGATGATGGAGTTTTGAGGATGTAGGGTCGAGTTTGCGTGCCTAATGTGGATAAACTTTGAGAGTTGATTTTAGACGAGGCCTATAGTTCCTGGTACTCTATTCATCCGGGCACCGCTAAGATGTATCAGGATTTGCGGTAGCATTATTGGTGGAGGAGGATGAAAAAGGATATTGTTGCATATGTGGCTCGGTGTTTGAATTGTTAACAGGTAAAGTGCGAGCATTAGAGACCTGGTGGTTTGTTCCAGAAGATTGAGATTCTTGAGTGGAAGTGGGAGCGTATCACTATGGACTTCGTTGTTGGACTCCCACGGACTTAGAGGAAGTTCGATACAGTGTGGGTTATTGTTGATAAGCTAACCAAGTCAGCATATTTCATTTGGGTGGCAGTCTCATATTCTTCCGAGAGGTTAGCTGAGATCTATATCCGGAATATTGTTCGTCTTCATGGTGTGCCCGTGTCTATCATTTCGGACTGAGGTACACAGTTTACCTCACATTTCCAAATAGCAGTTCAGCGTGGCTTGGGCACACGGGTCGAGTTGAGCACAGCATTTCATCCTCAGACAGACGGGCAGTCCGAGCGCACTATTAAAATTTTGGAGGATATGCTCCGAGCTTGTGTCATTGACTTTGGTGGCTCGTGGGATTAGTTCTTGCCTTTAGCGGAGTTTGCCTACAACAACAGCTACCAGTCGAGCATCCAGATGGCTCCTTATGAGGCTTTATATGGTAGGTGGTGTCGGTCGCCGGTTGGATGGTTTGAGCCGGGAGAGGCTCGGTTGGGTACGAATCTAGTACAAGATGCCTTGGACAAGGTCAGGATCATTCAGAATAGGCTTCGTACAGCTCAATCCAGGCAAAAGAGTTATGCCGACCACAAGGTTCGTGATGTGGCATTCATGGTCAGCGAGCGGGTGTTTCTTTGGGCATCGCCTATGAAGGGCGTGATAAGATTTGGGAAGAGGGGCAAGCTTAGCCCTAGATTCATTGGCCCGTTTGAGATTCTTGATCGAGTGGGAGAGGTGGCTTACCGACTTGTGTTGCCACTGAGTTTACCAGTCGTGCATCCAGTATTTCATGTGTCCATGCTTCGGAAGTATCACGGCGATCCATCCTACGTGTTAGATTTCAGCACTATCCAGTTGGACAAGGACTTATCCTATGAGGAGGAGTCGGTTGCTATTCTAGACCGGCAGGTTCGTCAGTTGAGATCAAAGAGTTTCCCTTCTGTTTGAGTTCAGTAGAGAGGTCAACCTGTTGAGGCAGCGACCTAGGAGTCCAAGTCCGATATACGGATCCGATATCCCCATCTTTTCTCCGACCCAGGTACTTCTTTTCTATGTTCGTTCGAGGACAAATGGTAAATTTTGTGTTCTGAGGCCTTAAAACCCTCTTTTTGTCTCACCTCGATTTGCGTGCGCAATCCGAGCGCGTTTCTGAAAAGCTTTTATGTGAAAATTAAGTGAAATAAGGAATTTTGCTTTTAAAATTGAATAAAGTTGACTTTGGTCAACATTCTTGGTAAATGGACCCCGCACTTGTGATCTGACGATCTCGTAGGGTCCGTAGTAAAATTTGGGACATGGGCGTATGCCCGAAATCGAATTCCGAGGTCCCAAGCTCGAGAAATGAATTTTTAAAGAAATTTATTTTCTGGAAAATATAAGAGTTTTTGGAAATGAAAAGATGTTTGAAATTGATGGTATCGGGCTCGTATTTTAGTTTCGTAACCCGTTGTAAGCACGTGATTTTTGACCCTCCCCGAGGATTTTCACATTTTTAGCGTGAACATGTGAAATTGGGTCTAGTATAGCTATTTTAACTATTTTTACTTTATTTCGTTGCAAAAAGAAAAATTACAAAAAAAAAGTATATATATAAATTTTAGTTTATGTATCCCTCATAAACTTGAAAAAATCAAAAATTGCACTTTATTTTGGTACTTTATATAAATTCGAAAATTAACAAAAAATATATATATAATTCTATTAATGTTTTGAAGTCATTTTAATACAAAAAATATTATTTCATATTTTTGTCTTTATTAAAAAAACGAAAATTACAAAAAAAATAGTTTTATTAATATTTTATAGTTATTTTAACTTTGAAAAATACAAAAAATAGTACTTCATATTTTATCTTAATATTTACGAAAATTACAAAAATAGTTTTATTAATATTTTGTAGCTATTTTAAAACCTTAAAAATATTTAAAAAAAGATATAGTTTTGTTAAATACTAGTCTTATTTTCGGTAGTTATTTTGCTTACATAGGACTAGTTAAGCAACGTGTTCCTATTTCTCGGGTCCGGGCAAAAGAATAATATTCGGGTTCAAACTACCCGGTTTTAGGCCTAATTTTCGGACCTAGCCCATAATAACCGTGTCCAGGACACGTGGGGAACCCCACCACGCGTGGGGGACATATGCCTAGAACCCCACCATGCGTGGGCTCATTTTTCTGGGCAAAACCCATGCTAAATACACGGATGAAACAAAGGAACAGGGGGATTTTTTGAATTTTGAGGAGGAACGACTACTGTTCCTCTTTCTTCTTCAAAGAAGAAAGTAAGCAAACCCTACTGAACAGAAAACGATCCGAGCTCCCCCAGGGTTGCCACTGTCCCTCGCCGGCGTCGACCAATCACCACCAGTTCCCCTCCCCTCGTCACCTACTGTTCCTCCGTCTTCCTCCTGGAGAAAAACCCAGAAAACCCTACTGCCCCCCCCCCCAGCGTCGAGAACCCACGAGGACCCTCCTCCTCGCAGCGTCCAAACCAAAAGACCTCCCCGTCACCTTCCCCATCGCCTACAACCACCGGCAGTCCCCGTCGCAGCCCCAGTCTCGTCGACCACCTGCCCCGACGCCATAACCACCATCAACGACCACGACCCCTCCTCCTCCTAAGCTTCCCACCGGAAAAACCAGACCCGTCGAACCCTCTCGTAACTGACCCTCCAGTCGTGACACTCCCCTCACGTCCAAAAACCAGCTCAACACCACCACCAAACGTCACTGCCCTAAGCCCGTCAGCAGCCCCCCCCCCTGGCGTCGACCTTACTACTGTCGGCATTGTCGAGCAGCTGTTGGTTGCCTCGATTCGACTTTGGTCCGAGCTTTCTGTTTTTCCGGTGAGTTTGCTTTTGCTCGTCGAGGTGTTTTGTCTGAGGTTTCATCATTGTTCCTTGTTCAGTGAAGTCCGGTTCGAGTTCCGTGGGAAGCACTGTTTGTCGTTCTAGGATTGTCGAGGTTCGAAGGTTGGTGTTCTTCGTCCCTTGTTTCATTTTGTTCGTTTCGCATGTTATGATTCAAGGCAAATGAGAGTATTTGATATTGATGAATGTCGACAATGCAATCTTGTCGTTTGGTTAAAAAATGTTTATTTTTATGGATAGTTACTGCGTGTTTAAAGTGAATGTGAGAATGTACGAACGGTTTGCGAGTCATCTTGGTTGAATCGTTTTTTTTTATTTTACCATGGATATTATCATTTATTAGAATCGTTGTTTTCATTTAACCTCAGATGACGTCATGGGTAGAAAATCTTAATTATTTTTAGGCTTGCCTTTAATAAAAATGAGACGAGCCTCGAAAAAAAACGCACAAGTTGCGGGGCCCTCTAAATGTATATATTAAATACTTAGATTCCGGGACGGGCCGTTTAGCAAATTTCACGGCCCTCCCCAAAAATAATAATGCGTTGGTTGCTTTAGGCGCGTCTTAATAATGTATCTCCCTAAACTCGGGTGCACATTTATGTGACCCAAATCCAAATCTCAACGAAATCGAAATATGTCTCTAATCACGGGTGCATTGATTGTGACGTGGTTTGAGATGCATTTCCATGACGTTGCAAATTCCTTTAAATAAATAGAATGAGACGAGCCTCGACAAACAAAAATGCAAATTGTGGGGCCCTCAGTAAATACTTGTTTAAAATTACTTAGAATTCAGGAGGGTCGCTTAGCGAATTTCACGGCCTCCGCAAAATAATAACGCGATAGTCTCTTTAGGCGCGTGTTTAATAATTTACTTTCTTAAGCTCGGGTGTGCATTTCATGCGACCCAAATCCAAATCGCAAAACATCAAATAAAATGCGTTTCGGATTGTGGGTGCATTTCATGTGACGCAGTCCAAAGACGTGTTTTAAGCGATGCTCACAATCTTGTAAAAATAATAATAATAAAACGGTTAAAAGTCAAAATTTGCACATAAGTTCATACTTGTATAAAATCAGATAATCAAGCCGAATATAACAATTGAGCGACCGTGTTAGAACCACGGAACTCGGGAATGCCTAACACCTTCTCCTGGGTTAACAGAATTCCTTATCCGGATTTCTGGTACGCAGACTATAATATAGAGTCATTATTTTCCTCGATTCGGGATTAAAATTGGTGACTTGGGACACCCTAAATCTCCCAAGTGGCGACTCTGAAATAAATAAACCAATCCCGTTTCGATTGTCCTTTAATTGGAAAAAACTCCCTGCGCCCATCAGGCGCGGAAAAAGGAGGTGCGACAGCTCTGGCGACTCTGCTGGGGAGTATACCCAGAACCACTGGTTCAGGGTTAAGAATTCGAGCTTGAAATAATTGTTATTATTTGGCTTTATTTATTATCTGGTTTTTTACGTGTTTGAGCCTAATGTGCTAAATGCTGCTTTTACTGCTTTGATATTATTTGGACTGTATATATAAACTGTGCCGAAACCCCTCTCTTCTCTCTCTTGAGGAGTGCACGCTGGTCGTGGCTTCTTTCTGTTAGTGTCATATACCAAAATAGAACGAGGATTCGGAGGAGTTGCAAAACCGGATGGCCCTTTGGTTACCGGTACACAGCTCCCATCCTTGGCTCGAGTTGTCCGCTCGGGTAAGCCAGGTCTAGAACAAATACCCAGGTTATGAACTTAGTATAACAAAGCCACATGCCGGATCCCTAGTAGGAACGTTTATTTGCATCATGTGCATTTGACTTAGGGGACTCAACACAGGGGTTGGGTCCGTCTAGGACAAGCAACCTGAAAATAATAGACCATCTTTGGCATCCTATGTGCTACATGTTGTATTTATTCAAGGGCGAATGGGTCATTTGGCAGACCAATGATATTTGCGGACAAATGACACTCCTTATCATGCTGATCACGTTAAATAAGAAAGTTGCACTATTTTTGATAAGCATGCTATTATGTTAAATAAGCACATGGGGAGCATTGTGGAATTCAAGAAGCCTTGTTATTCCACATGTCCCCCATGCTTCATTACGGGAAAAGCACATGGGGAACATTTGTGGAATCCAAGAAGTCTTGGAATTCCCTATGTCCCCCACGCTTCATATTTTGGGAAAAGCAATGGGGAACATTTGTGAAATCCAAGATGTCTTGGAATGCCCTATGTCCCCCATGCCACATTTTGAAAATATAATAAATAAAAAAATAAAATATATATGTATATATATAAAATAAAATAAAAACATTGAAAATTCAAAAAAAAAAAAAGATTGTGTATGTTTTCATCATCATCCACAAATTAGAAAATTGTGGAAAAGAGGAGAAAATAACAGCATAGAAGTCCGAGTAGAGTCGAAACTCTGCCGAAATTTTGAAAATGAAAAAATGTCTTGTTAGGAAAAATAAAAAAAAAAATCATCTTTGTTCTGTCTTGTTTTTAAAAAAAAATATATAGAAAAGAAAATAGTTTGTTTAGCCGTAAAAATAAAAAAAAATAAAAAAAAAGGGGGTTTTGTTTTAAAATGGATTTTTATTTATTTATCTGTTTATGAAAATGTCAAAATAAAAATAATAAAATAAAAAGAGTTGGGCGTTGAAAGTAGTTTTATTATTTGTTGCAAATATAATATAAAAAAATCCAAAAAGTTTTTCTTTATATGTATATATATATATATATATATATATATCTTTATCTGTTGCAAGAACATTTGTCTTACCAAGAGTTTTTAGAATCCCAATTTTCAAAACAAATAATCCAAAAATATTTTCCATTATTGACTTCTTTAGAAAGTCTTTCTAGTTGTTTCTTTAAAAAATAAAATAGAAAAAATAAAAAATATATAATAATAAAAAAAAAACAAATCCGAAAATATTTTGATTCTTCTTTCAAAAATTAAAAAGAAAATTCAAAATTCAAGAAAAAAAAAACATTTTAGAAGCATTTCTTATATTAAAGGTAAAATTCCGAAAAATATTTTCTTCTTTTCTTTAGAATAAAAAAAACGAAAATTCAAAAAATATTAGTCTTTCTTTTAAAAAAGAAAATCAATCAAAAAATAATATTTCCTTGCTTCTTTTAAAGTAGTTCTTTTAAATGAGAATTCAAAAAAGTTAGTTCATCTTCTTATTATTTGCCTACTTATTCTTATTGCCCGAACTACGCGGGTTTGATTCTCACCGGGTGTGAGATACGTAGGCAACCCTCATCGGGTCCAACCCCTTTTTGCTAAAAACCCAAAAACAAATAATAAATAATAAAATAAAAAAAAACATGTCAAGTTTTTATTCATAAATAAGTCGGGTGATGTCCAACTTCCCCTTTTACAAAAAAATAGCAAAAATATATGTCAAATTTCATAAAGAAGTCGGGTGACGCTGTTTTATCAAGACATAGCCGAATGTTCTCGAAAGGAACGCCAGAAGGCTGACTTTGCATAAACAGCCACTTTTGGGTCATTTTTAAGACTTGGTCCAGTTGACCCCCACAGCCTAAAAATCTTCGTCCCCGAGACGTTGAAAGGCCGTGTTTGCAATATTGACTTTTCTAATTTGAAAAACGATGAAAAAAGAGTTATAAATAAGTCAGGTGATGCTGTTTTGTCATAAATAGCCGAATGTTCCCGAAAGGGACGCCGAAAGGCTGACTTGGCACAAACAGCCACCTTTGGGTCATTTTGAGATATGGACCCACACAGCCTTAAGAAAGCTTCGTCCCCGAGACGCTGAAGGGCCGTGTTTTGCAACACCAAGTTTTTTATCATAATTTGAAAAAAAAAGAGTCAACGGTCGGGTGAATGTCGTTTGGGTGTTTAGTCAAAAAATATATGAAAAATAAAATAAGCCGAGCCAGTTTCGGCCGCGTCTTAAACCGTTCTTGCCGAAATAGCCTTAGAGTATCTTCAGTTGTCGAAAGGTTATTTTCGTAAAAGAATGGACAAACTTGTAAAGTGTCATAAAATAATCCTCCCCGGCCTCAAAATTCATGTGAAATTTGGAAGGGGCCACATTTGCAAAAAATAACCATTTGGTTGCCTTTGTCGAACAGAGAAAGGGAGCTGGAATTTTGTTTTTGAGTCTGCCAATCTTTTGATTAGAACATGCAGTTTGTTTGATTTTCAAGTTTGCGGGTCATCTTTAAATCCTTGAAACCCAGTTTGTTCTAATATGAAAATTGAAAAGTGTTTACTGTTGTTTATCTTTTATTGGGCACGAACTACGCAAGGTCTGATTCATGCGGGGTCATGATACGTAGGCAATCTCAATAAGATTGGACCACACACAAAAAAAATGATAAAAAAGAGAAAAAAAAAAGAAAAAGAAAAACAAAGGTAAAAAATAAATAAATAAATAAATATATATATATTGATAATAATAAGGACCGACTAAGTCCATTCTAACATATTTGGTTTTGAATTGTGAAGAAAGTTGAGGTGGTTGGTTTGTGCCTCAAAGAAAATGACAACTAACGTCGAGGCTGTTACAAGTGCTCCAGAGACTCAGAGTGGGAAGGTTCCTCGTCATGAGTCACAATTTGCGACACAACAAGAGCAGTACCACTCTCCTGAGTACCACTCGTACTCGTTTGATCTTGCTGCAAAAACTGAGAAGCCTGCCCGAAAGATGGTACAGGAAGAAATGACCCGAAGAGTGAAAAGCTTAGAACAATGGTTGGAAAACATGCAAGGGTTGGCAGGCCAAAAGAGTGTTGCCTTCAAAGATCTATGTATGTTCCCCGATGTCCACTTGCCGCCTGGTTTCAAGACTCCAAAATTTGAAAAGTACGGTGGACATGGAGATCCCATAACCCACCTGAAAAGGTATTGCAATCAACTGAGAGGTGCGGGAAGAAATGAAGAATTGTTGATGGCTTATTTTGTGGAAAGCCTTACGGGAGTAGCCTCCGAATGGTTTATGGATCAAGACACGTCTCGCTGGTATGTCTGGGATGACATGGCACAGGCCTTTGTCAGACAGTTCCAATACAACATCGACATTCCCCCAGACCGCATTTCCCTTTCAAACCTGAAGAAGAAACCAAGTGAAAGTTTCAGGGAATATGCCATAAAATGGAGAGAGCAAGCAGCTCGAGTTAAGCCACCCATGGATGACCACGAGCTAATTACTGTCTTCCTTCAAGCGCAAGAGCCAGATTACTTTCAAAACATGGTGTCCGCAGTTGGCAAAACCTTCCCGGAAGCAATCAAAATTGGAGAAATGGTAGAGAATGGTCTTAAGACAGGCAAAATTATAAGTCAAGCTGTTCTTAAAGCCGCAACTCAGGCTGTCCTGGTTGAGTCAGATAATCTTAGCGACACAAATGAGGAGATTGAAGAAATCATGATGACATCAGGGTCTAGAAGAGGTCCCAGGAGAACATCTCGAAAGTATGAGCAGCCTCCTCAAATTTTCTATGGCTCCCCTGAGCAGTATTATCCACCTCAGGACGCTCAATACTCTGTCGCTCCACCTCAGTATGTTGTCCAGCCACCAAAACACCCCAGGAGGCGAGCACGAGCATCACAAAATCTCCAGAAGTCTCCACAAAATTTTCAGGTGCCCTATAACCCACAGCCAAGCCAGTGGTATAAAGGGGAACAAAGGTTGAAAGATAATTTTACACCAATAGGAGAGTCCTATGAAAGCTTATTTGAGAAATTAAAGAATCATGACATGATTGCACCTATTCCTCCAAATCGTGTGGACCCACGTGCAAGAAGCTTTGACCCTTCTAAAAGGTGTGAATACCATTCCAATGTCCAGGGGCACAATGTTGAAAGCTGTCGGGATTTGAAAAGAGAAATAGAAAGAATGATCCAAGAAGGGCGGATTGTGATCAATAACAGTGACATGGAGCACTCGAACCCTATCGAGAACTTGTTGACAGAGGGTGACGATGTTGAAGCGGGTAATGGTCTTGGCAGTGTTGATGCAAAGCTCAGTGGCTAAGATGCCAATTTTTTGGGGAGAACGCTTCGTTCTTTGGTCAGCAAGAGAGAAGTTTGTGGTGGCTTATTTTGTGGTCATTTCTGTTGTTCGGATTATTAAGGTTGTAATTGGGATTTTGTCATGTGTCAAACCTTCTTATCTTTCCATTTTGTCATAGCAGTTTGTTTAAATTTTGTCCAGTTTGTGTTAGGATTTTATTCTGGTTGTTTTGTTTGTTTTATTATTCAAACCATTTCGCCGGTAGTCTAATACAAAGTCGGTCTTTTGTTAGTTCCAGTCGTCTTTTGTTTAGTCCTTTTTATCATTTCATTCAATGCCGATTCTAGGGACATGACATGCGCACTCACTATTGGGCCTAGTCTTTAAAGTTAATCCTAAAACCCTGGAAAGGCGATCAGACCATTTAAAGAAAATAAGGACGGTTTGAGATTATTCAGAGCTCGAGTCATGTGGAACTGGGGCAAGTTAAGCACAAAGAAAACCGTTAAAAGCAAGATTCGCCAAATTGGCATGAGGGTCGGTCATGATAATGAGAGTGTCGCCCAACGGTGCTTTAGAAATGACAAAGGAACAAACAGAGGTTAAATATGATTGTCAAGTCTGGCACCATCGGAAAAGACTATAAATCTATTGTTTAATTGTGTTGTTTGCACTTGGCATGTGTTGAAGACTGGAATGACGAAGGCATTTTGTTCTGCTACCCAAACACTTTATCCTTCGTTAGCCCTTTGAGCCTTATTTATTTTCTTTCATACCCCTCGTTCGGAATTAGTAGCAGCGAATAAAATACGCAAGCATGGCAGGTAAGAGAAAAGAAAGAAAAGAAAACAACAAAATGGAAAAAGAAGAATAAAAGAAAAAGAGAAAAAACGACAAAAAGAAAGGAGAAATGAGAAAGGAAAAGAGAAAAGAAAAGAAAATTGATAACAAAAAAAAAAAAGTCAAATGAAAAAGAGGAATTGGGAACTACGTTTGACCTGATTCCTCAAAGAGGATACGTAGGCGCTTCACGGCTCGGTCATAGTTTTGAAAAATGAAAAAAAATCAATTAAAATATCCCCAAGCAAGAAACTGGGGCAAAAGTTGCGTTTGTTGTAAATAAATCTAATTCCGAAGGTTGTAATTAATAACCCAAAATTAATGCATTTTTGAGCCTTTTATACCCTTTCTTTCTAGCCTATCCAAAACCCACATTACGGTCCAAAGAAAGACCTTCTGATCAGTCTTTAAAAAATGCCAAGTCGGACAAATGAAGAGTCTTACCGGCGAACATAACATTCTGTTCCACAGCAGAAAGGACTCTAATCTCCAACAGAAAGAGTCATACCGGCAACACTCCAAACCCCCCCCCCCAGTTGGAGAGAGATATAAAACGAGAGAGTCTTATTGGTAAAAATCCTCACAGGCACCATAAGGCGATGAAAGCTGAGAGAAGAACCCAAAGATGAGAGAGACTTGATAGTGAAAACCCTCCGGGCACTACAAGTCGAATAAGATTGAGAATCAGATGGGGAATCGCCAATTGAAGATCTTGAAAGATGATTGACGGTAAAGGATAGTCCCCATATGCATGTCATGGCCATTAGAGTCGGTCTCTGCGTTTGATAGGTTTTTATTTATAGTTTCTTTTGTAAAAAGAGTCATCGTTTCCTTTGTCTTTTGTTTTGTATCTTTTATCTTTCTCCTTTCATAAAAAATTTCCCCAATAGAGTCTGTCCGGTCAGAACAAGTATGAAATGACTTCAAAATATGCCATCAGCTTTCCAAGATGAGATCTGACTAGTATATCCAAATGGTATAGTCAGTGAGGAACAAGCGCGAGGCCAGTGTCAAAAAAGATATCCCCAGCAAAGGGAATTGACAAAGGATTGACGAGCGTCAAAAGAGATATCCTTGTCAAACCCAAGGTTATAAACCTCAAAGGCCAAGGCCCATGAACAGAGCAAGGAGAGCAGTGAGCATGATTTGGCGAAATCCATACTAGACTAAAAGGTCGGGGAAATGCCAGTTTCCAAGCTATGCCACAAAAGAAGAGGGATATCCCCAGCAGGAAGGGATTATCCCCAGCACATAATATCATCCCCAACAAGTCGTGGAGCACAGCGCAATGAAGGAGAAAGGGAAAGCAATCCCAATAGGAGTATCACAGCCAACCACCATGTTTTAAACTAACAAATTTTGTTTGATTTGAAACAGGTAAAGGAAATGGCATTGATGCAGAAACGCATGCCACAAGGGATATTATCAAACTGGGGCAGAAAATTTTCCTTCCATTTAGAAAATTTTCTGGAAGTCAGGTACCCCCAGCTGATAACATTTTACCCCCAACAGGTAAGTAAATCAAGGGAGGTAGTCTTTGAAGGAAGAAGCTATGCAAAAACAAAATAATAATAATAAATAATAATAAAAAAAGAATAATAATAAAAATGGGGAGGGTAGAAAAAGAAAATTCATCCCAATCCCCAGCAAGTATTCAAGGTAAGACATTTTCAAGTCTTAAAGATATTTTGGGTTCATCCGCCCTCAAATAGGATCTGTCGGGTTCATCCGCCCTCAAATAGGATATGTCGGGTTCATCCGCCCTCAAATAGGATATGTTGGGTTCATCCGCCCTCAAATAGGATATGTTGGGTTCATCCGCCCTCAAATAGGATCTGTCGGGTTCATCCGCCCTCAAATAGGATATGTTGGGTTCATCCGCCCTCAAATAGGATCTGTCGGGTTCATCCGCCCTCAAATAGGATCTGTCGGGTTCATCCGCCCTCAAATAGGATATGTTGGGTTCATCCGCCCTCAAATAGGATATGTTGGGTTCATCCGCCCTCAAATAGGATATGTTGGGTTCATCCGCCCTCAAATAGGATCTGTCGGGTTCATCCGCCCTCAAATAGGATATGTTGGTTTCAGTCTTTTTATTTCAAGTTGTAAAGACAGGCGCCCACCTGAATAACAAGAGGAATACATTTTCTGTCTTTTCATTTCTGTTCAAGGTCACCCACCAGTATAATGCGGGCATGTCATTTTTCATATCTTTACCAGGCGCCCACCTGTATAACGAGAGGAATACTTTTATGTCTTAGTTTAGACAGGCGCCCACCTGAATAACGAGAGGAATACATTTTCTGTCTTTTCATTTCTGTTCAAGGTCACCCACCAGTATAATGCGGGCATGTCATTTCATGTACCAGGCGCCCACCTGTATAACGAGAGGAATACTTTTATGTCTTAGTTTAGACAGGCGCCCACCTGAATAACGAGAGGAATACATTTTCTGTCTTTTCATTTCTGTTCAAGGTCACCCACCAGTATAATGCGGGCATATCATTTCATGTACCAGGCGCCCACCTGTATAACGAGAGGAATACTTTTATGTCTTAGTTTAGTCAGGCGCCCACCTGAATAACGAGAGGAATACATTTTCTGTCTTTTCATTTCTGTTCAAGGTCACCCACCAGTATAATGCGGGCATGTCATTTCATGTACCAGGCGCCCACCTGTATAACGAGAGGAATACTTTTATGTCTTAGTTTAGACAGGCGCCCACCTGAATAACGAGAGGAATACATTTTCTGTCTTTTCATTTCTGTTCAAGGTCACCCACCAGTATAATGCGGGCATGTCATTTCATGTACCAGGCGCCCACCTGTATAACGAGAGGAATACTTTTATGTCTTGGTTTAAACAGGCGCCCACCTGAATAACGAGAGGAATACTTTTGTCTGTGCATTTCATATTCTAGGCACCCACCTGTATAACAAGGGAATACATTTTGTGTCTTTACCATTAGGCGCCCACCTGTATAATAAGGGAATACATTCCACGTCTTTACCCATAGGAGATGCATTTCCTCCTAGGTTTGTTTAGTTTTACCCATAGGAGATGCATTTCCTCCTAGGTTTGTTTAGTTTTACCCATAGGAGATGCATTTCCTCCTAGGTTTGTTTAGTTTTACCCATAGGAGACGCATTTCCTCCTAGGTTTGTTTCAGTTTCACCCATAGGAGACGCATTTCCTCCTAGGTTTGTTTAATTTTACCCATAGGAGATGTATTTCCTCCTAGGTTTGTTTCAGTTTCACCCATAGGAGAAGCATTTCCTCCTAGGTTTGTTTCAGTTTCACCCATAGGAGATGCATTTCCTCCTAAGTTCAGTTCTACCAATAGGAGACGCACTTCCTAAGTTTATTGCACCCAATAGGAGACGCACTTCCTAAGCAATGCTTTTACCAGTAGGAGACGCACTTCCTAAGAATAGTTCACCAATAGGAGACGCACTTCCTAAAGTTTAGTTTCACCCAGTAGGAGACGCACTTCCTAAAAAACAGTTATCCCCAATAGGAGACGCACTTCCTAAGTTTATTGTACCCACAGGAGACGCACTTCCTCAAAGTTAAGTTTTACCCATAGGAGATGCATTTCCTCCTAAATTGTTTTAACAAAAAAAAAGACCTAGTCTGATGAACCTTCTCCTAGGATCAAAATCTTAGTCTGACGAATTTTTCTCCTAAGATAGAGACCTAGTCTGACGAACCTTCTCCTAGGATCAAAATCTTAGTCTGATGAATCTTTCTCCTAAGATACCAAAAAGAAAAAAACCTAGTCTGATGAACCTTCTCCTAGGATCAAAATCTTAGTCCGATGAATTTTTCTCCTAAGATAGAGACCTAGTCTGACGAACCTTCTCCTAGGATCAAAATCTTAGTCTGATGAATCTTTCTCCTAAGATACCAAAAAGAAAAGACCTAGTCTGATGAACCTTCTCCTAGGATCAAAATCTTAGTCTGACGAATTTTTCTCCTAAGATAGAGACCTAGTCTGACGAACCTTCTCCTAGGATCAAAATCTTAGTCCGATGAATCTTTCTCCTAAGATGCTAAAAAAAACATTTTGAAAAAAGAGTCATTTTCCTAAATCCAGGCGCCCACCTGTATAACGAGAGGAATACATTTCAGTCTTTTTCATTACAAGTGTTGAAGTTGGGAGCCCGCCCATAGAACAGAGGAATACATTTCAGTCCTTACATTTCAAGCATTGAAGTTAGGCGCCCACCTGTATAACAAGGGAATACATCCTAATCTAGTGTTTAGTTCACTCTCAGCACTGCATCAGTAGTATCAGTGGGCTACGATTTTGCTAACGACTCACAAATCTTCCCAGTACAAACTGGGTTAGGAAATTTTGTTTGTTTTGTTTGTTTTGATTGTCAGGGGCCTGCCTGTAGAGCAGAAGATTGTTATATGTCAAAGATTGAAGAAGTTAGGGGTCCGCCTGTAGAACAGCGGGATCGTTCAAAGTCAAGCCGTAACCCATTGGAAGGCAGAAGGCTACAACAAAAATCCCCAGCACTCAATCCAAGATAGAAGCAACAAGAAGCTCGCCCCAAGAATGCGAGTCAACAGTCTGAGAGGGTCAACAAAAGCTAGTCACAAAAACAAAAAGAAAAAAAAGAAGAAAAGAAAAAGAGAAAAATGAATGAATCCGAAGCACGGATGTGGAGAACAAATGTGATCTGCTCAAGAACTAGCGCCTACAACTAGCAAGTATCAAGGTTCAAATCCAAAGTCTGTATGAAGCACCATTCAAGACTCAAGACCAAGTTTCAGAAGACTTAAGAGATAGGAATCCTTGTAACTAGTAGCTGATAGGCTTAGTTAGTCTTTTTCAGTTTTCATTTTTGTTGTAATGACAGGACCGCGGACCGGAACCTCAACGGAACGGCACCTCGATCGGCTCTTCACCTCGGTACACTTCACTATCTCTCTCATCCCGAACTACACGTGGCCTGATTCCTGTATAACCAAGGATATGTAGGCAGCTCAGATACCAGGGCTCGGTCACATTCCCTCCCTTTCCTTAAGTGTAGTCCGTCCAAGTAATGGTCGGGTCAAAAACACGTCTAGTCGTTCTTTGTCGGAAAACTCTTCGTGTTTCCAGTCAAAGAGGGGCAGCTGTAAGCACGTGATTTTTGACCCTCCCCGAGAATTTTCACATTTTTAGCGTGAATATGTGAAATTGGGTCTAGTATAGCTATTTTAACTATTTTTACTTTATTTCGTTGCAAAAAGAAAAATTACAAAAAAAAAGTATATATATAAATTTTAGTTTATGTATCCCTCATAAACTTGAAAAAATCAAAAATTGCACTTTATTTTGGTACTTTATATAAATTCGAAAATTAACAAAAAATATATATATAATTCTATTAATGTTTTGAAGTCATTTTAATACAAAAAATATTATTTCATATTTTTGTCTTTATTAAAAAAACGAAAATTACAAAAAAATAGTTTTATTAATATTTTATAGTTATTTTAACTTTGAAAAATACAAAAAATATTACTTCATATTTTATCTTAATATTTACGAAAATTACAAAAATAGTTTTATTAATATTTTGTAGCTATTTTAAAACCTTAAAAATATTTAAAAAAAGATATAGTTTTGTTAAATACTAGTCTTATTTTCGGTAGTTATTTTGCTTACATAGGACTAGTTAAGCAACGTGTTCCTATTTCTCGGGTCCGGGCAAAAGAATAATATTCGGGTTCAAACTACCCGGTTTTAGGCCTAATTTTCGGACCTAGCCCATAATAACCGTGTCCAGGACACGTGGGGAACCCCACCACGCGTGGGGGACATATGCCTAGAACCCCACCACACGTGGGCTCATTTTTCTGGGCAAAACCCATGCTAAATACACGGATGAAACAAAGGAACAGGGGGATTTTTTGAATTTTGAGGAGGAACGACTACTGTTCCTCTTTCTTCTTCAAAGAAGAAAGTAAGCAAACCCTACTGAACAGAAAACGATCCGAGCTCCCCCAGGGTTGCCATTGTCCCTCGCCGGCGTCGACCAATCACCACCAGTTCCCCTCCCCTCGTCACCTACTGTTCCTCCGTCTTCCTCCTGGAGAAAAACCCAGAAAACCCTACTGCCCCCCCCAGCGTCGAGAACCCACGAGGACCCTCCTCCTCGCAGCGTCCAAACCAAAAGACCTCCCCGTCACCTTCCCCATCGCCTACAACCACCGGCAGTCCCCGTCGCAGCCCCAGTCTCGTCGACCACCTGCCCCGATGCCATAACCACCATCAACGACCACGACCCCTCCTCCTCCTAAGCTTCCCACCGGAAAAACCAGACCCGTCGAACCCTCTCGTAACTGACCCTCCAGTCGTGACACTCCCCTCACGTCCAAAAACCAGCTCAACACCACCACCAAACGTCACTGCCCTAAGCCCGTCAGTAGCCCCCCCCCCTGGCGTCGACCTTACTACTGTCGGCATTGTCGAGCAGCTGTTGGTTGCCTTGATTCGACTTTGGTCCGAGCTTTCTGTTTTTCCGGTGAGTTTGCTTTTGCTCGTCGAGGTGTTTTGTCCGAGGTTTCATCATTGTTCCTTGTTCAGTGAAGTCCGGTTCGAGTTCCGTGGGAAGCACTGTTTGTCGTTCTAGGATTGTCGAGGTTCGAAGGTTGGTGTTCTTCGTCCCTTGTTTCATTTTGTTCGTTTCGCATGTTATGATTCAAGGCAAATGAGAGTATTTGATATTGATGAATGTCGACAATGCAATCTTGTCGTTTGGTTAAAAAAATGTTTATTTTTATGGATAGTTACTGCGTGTTTAAAGTGAATGTGAGAATGTACGAACGGTTTGCGAGTCATCTTGGTTGAATCATTTTTTTTTATTTTACCATGGATATTATCATTTATTAGAATCGTTGTTTTCATTTAACCTCTGATGACGTCATGGGTAGAAAATCTTAATTATTTTTAGGCTTGCCTTTAATAAAAATGAGACGAGCCTCGAAAAAAAACGCACAAGCTGCGGGGCCCTCTAAATATATATATTAAATACTTAGATTCCGAGACGGGCCGTTTAGCAAATTTCACGGCCCTCCCCAAAAATAATAATGCGTTGGTTGCTTTAGGCGCGTCTTAATAATGTATCTCCCTAAACTCGGGTGCACATTTATGTGACCCAAATCCAAATCTCAACGAAATCGAAATATGTCTCTAATCACGGGTGCATTGATTGTGACGTGGTTTGAGATGCATTTCCATGACGTTGCAAATTCCTTTAAATAAATAGAATGAGACGAGCCTCGACAAACAAAAATGCAAATTCTGGGGCCCTCAGTAAATACTTGTTTAAAATTACTTAGAATTCAGGAGGGTTGCTTAGCGAATTTCACGGCCTCCGCAAAATAATAACGCGATAGTCTCTTTAGGCGCGTGTTTAATAATTTACTTTCTTAAGCTCGGGTGTGCATTTCATGCGACCCAAATCCAAATCGCAAAACATCAAATAAAATGCGTTCCGGATTGTGGGTGCATTTCATGTGACGCAGTCCAAAGACGTGTTTTAAGCGATGCTCACAATCTTGTAAAAATAATAATAATAAAACGGTTAAAAGTCAAAATTTGCACATAAGTTCATACTTGTATAAAATCAGATAATCAAGCCGAATATAACAATTGAGCGACCGTGTTAGAACCACAGAACTCGGGAATGCCTAACACCTTCTCCTGGGTTAACAGAATTCCTTATCCGGATTTCTGGTACGCAGACTATAATATAGAGTCATTATTTTCCTCGATTCGGGATTAAAATTGGTGACTTGGGACACCCTAAATCTCCCAAGTGGCGACTCTGAAATAAATAAACAAATCCCGCTTCGATTGTCCTTTAATTGGAAAAAACTCCCCTGCGCCCATCGGGCGCGGAAAAAGGAGGTGCGACACCCGTTACAAGTTTGAAATAATAATTAAGCTGAATCTATGAATTTAGGTAAGAATCGGAGTCTGTTTGGTATAAATCGGACCTTTATTTGAGAAAATTGGAAATTTTGATGTTCTTGAATGATTTCATGAATTTGAGGCTTAATTCATAGTGTTTGATGATTTGATTGCACGAGCAAGTCCGTATGATGTTTTTGAACTTGCGTGCATGTTTGGTTTGTAGCCCCAAGGATTCGGGTGAGTTTTGGATAGGCCACGGAGTGAAATTTGACTTAAGAAAATTGCTGGTGTGTTGCAGGTCTGCACGCTTCGCAATTGCCTGGCTCGCAATTGCGAGCTCGCATTTGCGACTAACCATCGCATTTGCGATGACTGGGCAGGGGGTGACCTTCGCATTTGCGAAGCTCCAGTCGCATTTGCGATTCCAACAGTGATCGCAATTGCGAAGCCTTGGCCACAATTGCAAGTTCGCATTTGCGAACATATCATCGCAAATGTGATATCTGCACCTGTGTAAATCATAACTTAGCCGAAAATTCTTCATTTTTCAAACTTTCTCAAAACCTAAACTCTCTTGGGTGATTTTCTAAAGAAAGGTTCTTCTCCAAATCAATTGTAAGTCATTTCTAACTCATTTTCTTTAATCTATAACATCTTTTCACATGATTTCAACTCAAAATCAAGAGTTTTCATGGGAGAAATTGGGTGTTTTGGGTAGAACCTAGGATTTTCAATTTCTAGGGATTTGGACCTCGATTTGAGGTCTGATTTCAAAACAAATTATATATTTGTGTTCGTGGGTGAATGGTAATCGGTTTTGGTTCGAACCTCGGGTTTTGACCATGTGGGCCCAGGGTTGATTTTTGACTTTTTGGGGAAATCTTCATAAAACCTATTTTCATACATTAGAATTGATTCATTTAGCATTTATTAATATCGTTAAGTAATTGTGGCTACATACAAGCGAATTGGTGGTGGAAACAAGAGGTAAAGCGGTAGTTGAGGCTTGAATTGTGTTTGTGGCATCGAGGTAAGTGTTTGGTCTAACCTTAGCTTGAGGGATTAGGAGTTGTGTCCGATTTGCTATGTGTTAATTGTTGAGTACGACGTATAGGCATGGTGACGAGTATCTACACGTTGGTGTCAAGCATGCTCGTGAGTCTTATACTATGTTTAATGTGACTCTGTTTCGTATTGTTCATGCTTTATATGGCGATTTCTATTGTGGAACAAGGCTTGTGGAAGTATTATTGAAATCGAACATTGTAGAGCGTTGGCTCAAGTTGAGAATTGAATTGTGAAGTAATTTTGGAATAGAGGAGAGGTTTATGATATTGTCTCCCTTACCGGGATGTTGTTGCTTTTGATATTATCTCCTTTGCCGGGATGTTATATTTCATGATATTGTTTCCCTTGCCGGGATATTATTGTTATGCTATTGTTTCCTTGCTGGGATTTTATTGAAATATTATTGATTCTCTTGCCCAAATTGTTTTGTGATTGTTGCTTGGGTGAGGAAGAGTGTAAAGCACGAAGGGTGATGTCGTGTATGATTTTGAGAGTGTTAATGCACGAAGGGTTATGTCGTGCCAATATTGTGAGGTAAAAGCACGAAGGGTGATGCTTTGCCGCACGATGTACAATGTCGTGCCATGATATGAGTGATAATGCACGAAGGATCATTCCGTGCCATGATTATGTGAGGTAAAAGCACGAAGGGTGATGTCGTGCCGATTATATTGATTCTTATGGTGCGGACTAGAGTAAAAGCATGAAGGGTGATGTTGTGCACTTGTCTTTGATTTCCTTATTCTTGTTGATAATTGAGTTATGGTGTTCTTTACATTCATCTATTATTTTCAGTCGTTACTTGATATTCCCTCCAGCATTTTTCCCCCTCCTATCCTTAACTATAAATTATTTTCCCACTGTATATAATTTAACTGCACATGTTTATTTGATAGTCTAGTCCTAGCCTCGTCACTACTTCGCCGAAGTTAGGCTAGGCATTTACCAGCATATGGGGTCGGTTGTGCTGATACTATACTCTGTACTGTGTGCAGATCCCGGTGTTGCAGCTTTTGGACCACAGTGAGATTACTGCTTCAGTCCATCAGGCGACCCGAGGTAGTCCTACAGGCATCCGTAGGCCTTGGCGTCTCCTTCTATATTTCTATACTGTTTCTCCTATGTATTTCTAAAACAGCTTGTATTTATCTTTTGGACCCTTATTTGTAGTATTCTTAGACAGTCTGTGAATTGTGACACCAGATTCAGGTAGCTTTTAGCTTATGGATTTTTTTATTGGTATTAATATTAAATTATTACATTTTATTCTTCCGCTTTACTATTTCCGCTGATTATGCAATGTTAATTCACAATTGCTAAAGGATTTAAAAATGGAAAAAAAAAATAATTGTAATGGTTGGCTTGCCTAGCTTTCACTAATAGGCGTCATCACGACTCCCGAGGGTGAAAAATTCGGGTCGTGACAAAAATACTTCAGAAAGAGAAGGTCGGACAATGCAAGGAGAAAGAGAGCCTATTTTATTTGTAATAAAATAGGACATTTTGTGCGGAACTATCCGCAGTCCAAGTAGTCTATTAGAATTCTCTCTAAAATTACAAATTACACATGCGTTCATTTCAGTGAGGATGACGATCTTGAATCAATTTTCTCACTTGAAGATGATCCCATAGAAGAGACTCACTTATTCCTGGATGTTCATGAGGAATATGGTGATGATTATTACCAAATTTCAAAACCAAAACCAAAACCAAAGGTGAAAGAAGAGATCCATAGCATCACTGTGATCCCGCAAGCAGAAATCAAAATCTATGCATCCAAGTGGGACAAACCAACACATGTCATAGCTTTCTTTGACACGGGAGCAGCCTCCTCATACACTAATCCTGCGGTCTTTCCATATGAGTATTGGGTACCGTACTTTAAGAATTTTAACACAGCCTCAAATGGATTTCTGACCACAACTCTAATTACCAAGCACCCGATCACCATTGAATTCTTTCCAGGACTAAAGTACGGGACCAAATTGATTGGGTTAGATGTCCCAAGTAAGAATTTGATTGTTGATTTTCACATTTACAAGGTTTTGTAGGACAAACTCTAGATCAAAGCCAATGGGATAGGATTCAAAAGGCAATTCAAGCCATATTATGCAGTCCTGATTTTGTTCCAGCTCACAGAAGAAGATCAAGTCAAGAAAATTGAAGCACAAATCACACAAAACTCATGTGTTGAATCTCACCCTGAATTCTTAACCAAATGTGACAATCCTTTATGAAAAAATGAAGAGTTCTTCATTAAGCTGCCCTTCAAGAAAAATGAGAATATCAACCCTACAAAGGCAAGTCACTCTAGTATGAATCTCAACCACTTTCAGCTTGCTAAAAATGAGTGTCAGGAGCTAGTGAATTTTGATCTAATTGAGTCATCAATTCACAATGGGCGTGCGAAGCATTTTATGTTAACAAAAGAGCCGAGCAAATAAGAGGTAAATTGAAATTGGTAATTAATTACGAACCACTCAATCATTTTCCTTTGAATGACAAGTTTCCCATATCAAATAAGCTCACCCTTTTCTCCCAACTTGCCAAAGCAAAATATTTTTTTAAGTTTGATATCAAATCAGTTTGGCAATTAGGAATCCACCCGGATGATAGGAAAAAAATTGGACTTTGCATTTTCGATCACAATTTTTAGTGGAAAGTCATGTCTTTCGGTTTAAAAACTACTCCAACTTTATTTCAAAAGGCCATGATAAAAATATTTCAACCCATCCTCCACACATCACTGATTTATATTGATGATATTTTACTATTCAGAAATACTTGGGAGGAGCACATAAATTTGCTCAATTATTTTGCATCTTTAGTGCGAAAAAATGACATTATGCTTTCAGCCAAAAAAAATAATTTTTGCAAAAAAAGAAATTGATTTTTTGGGCATGCATTTTTCCCATGGAGAATACACTCCAAGTCCTCATATTTCTCAGGAACTTCTCAAGTTCCCTAATAATGTGTTCACAACCAAGCAAATTTAGTAATTTTTTAGAATAATAAATTACGTGAGAGATTTTATTCCTAATATTTTTATATATATATTTCTCCTCGTACAAAAATATTGAAGAAAAATGCCCACCCATGGGGCAAGGAAAAAAATAACGCAGCTAGAAAAATAAAGTAGTTGAGAAAGATTATTTTAGTAGGTGTTGCATTAGAAGTGCGAAAGTTTTTCGAGTTCGCTGTTGATGACCTAGTTGTAGCGATGGACACCTTTTGTGAGCCTCCAAAACCCCCCCTTGTAGGAAGAATTTTTTGCTAATAATTCAGCCGCTGCTAAGGTGAAATCTCTACTGAGATAATCCAATCTCTGTTCTAGTAATTTAATCCCTACTCTAGTATTTTATTGATCTCTACGATTCCCGATACTATATTCACCCCATGTGTCACCCCTCCCCCCTTAAATGTCCATACCACCTCCTACACATAAAATATAGTTGTTATATACATTTTCTAGTATTTGAACATCCTTGTGTCCGACTTAAAGCTTGTACAAGAATAAAATTATATTGGGACAAAAATCTATGGGGATTTCCACTCCTGCCCCTGATGATATGGATGACGAATCCATTACTGATACTATTAAAAATTTTAGAGCACAGCAAAGAGAGATCATAAATCATCTATCAAGACATGATCGAATAATGACTAAGCTCCAGCAAGCGCTATCGATTGTTTCCAATAATTCCAATGGTGGAGTTTGAGCCCTTTATGGCATTTCAATAAATAAAATGACACCAAGAAACGGTAACACCATTACCGGAGGAGTTTTGATCAAACAACAATCAATCAGGTAGTGCTGGTAGTGGATCTAAAAATAAAAACAACGCAGAAGATTCTTTCAAAGCCGAACTTATGAGGTTTATGAGTAAAATAAATGCTCGAATGGATCAACATGCTAAAGAATTTCATGCTCGGATAGATCGGATTCCAGGAGCACCTTCGGTCCTGAAAGGCCCGAATTCAAAGAAGTATATAAAGTTGTCATTCAAACCCAATGCCCCTCCGGAGTTGATTCCAAACAGATTCAAGATTCTGAATATTCCAAAATATGATGGAAGATTGAATCCATAGGAACACATTATAACTTACACTACAATGTGAAGAGAAATGATTTGGCTCCATATGGGATCGAATTAATCTTGTTAAAGAAATTTGGCGAAACCCTAACAAAAATAGCTTTAACATGGTATTCACTTTTATCTTAACACTCAATTGATTCTTTTGAAGTGCTTGCATATTCTTTCATCAAAGCTCATGCTAGAGCAAGGAAAGTTCAAGCTAGGAAAGTAGATATATTCAGAATTGCTCAAAAAGACTCAGAGTTGCTACGAGAGTTTGTAATCCGATTCCAAAAGGAGAGGATGTTATTGTCGGCAGTATTGGATGAATGGGTGGCAGAAACATTTACCAAGGGCCTCAATCCCTTAATATTTGATGCTTCAATGAAGTTGAATGAGAGTAACTTTTATAGCTCGAAATCAAGGTTAGTCGAACTTTGATTGGAGGCATTCCAGACACCGATTTGAACCATATCGATTACAACATAGACTAACAGGAGGCATGAAATAGTGAGTTGCCCAAAATAATTAGTAATGTCTACAAACACTGGGGATTGTTGCATCAGAGCAGCTGAAGCTGCAAGAATAAGTACTGAAAGCATATGAAGAGAACATTGATAAAAAATGCACTAAGCCAAAGACATCATGTTTGTACAGCATATCGGAGATAGCTCGAGCTGGCTCTAGAATAAAGAGAAGCACTGGGGACTGCCAGATAATGTCACGACCCAAAATCCACTAAGGGTCGTGATGGCGCCGGACACCGCTGTCAGGAAAGCCAACCAAAATACTTAATTAAATTCTCATTTTTATTTTCGAAATCACTTTTTTATACGTTTAAAAAATATATAGTAAATTCCACTGAATAAATAATGAAACATTCTACAACCTTTAAAAATTTCTGAATAAACCCATAGACATCCCAGAACCCGGTGTCACAAGTGCATGAGCAATTTTTAAGAAATAATGTAATACAACAACCGTCTGGAATACAATATTGGACAAAAAATAAATACAGTACTCTGAAAGAGACTTGCTGGCTGCGGGTCATCTCGGAAAAATGTAGCTCACCTAAGTCTCCGATCAACCATGCTGCTACGCCCACTAGGCCACTAGAGATGCATGTGCCTGTGCAACAAAAATGCACAAAAGTGTAGTATGAGTACGAAAACAACGTGTACCCAATGAGTATCCCGTCTAATCTCGAAGAAGTAGAGACGAGAGGTCGACTTCGATACTTGCTAGTGGTCCAATAATGTTATATCAATAATATATTAAATCGTGAATTTTTTATAAACATAATTGTAATTCAATAGGTTGAAGCAAATAGACAATTCTTTCTTTTATAGGAAATTTCCAAATTTCTCTTCATCATTTAAACATATATTCATAAGCCGGGAAGAGGCAATAACAACTTCAATAAGTTTCAAGACAAGCAATACAAGCATGCGCAAATTATGTCGAGGTCATACGGCCCGATCCAATAGAAATGTAAAGTGTGCACTTTTGAGGGTTGAATGGCGCGAACCATAGATGCATTTATTAACCCGCTCGCAAATCAAACATGTGACGCGATCAACATAAATAAACAAACACACTGCTCGCGAATCATATATGTGATGCACGTACACATAGAAATACATGCTCAAACGACAAATTAAGAATTTATCGGGGAACGTTTATCCAAATAAAAGCCAATTCTCTTTTAGCGATTTAATAAAAAGAAGTTTAATCCTTTTAGAAATTCATTTACCAATTCGATAAGATATAAGCAATTCAACTGCCAACAAGATTACAGATATTCCAAGTATAGCATGTTTTTGGGTCCTAGACTACCCGGACTTACACATAATAGTAGCTACACACGGACTCTCATCACCTCGTGCGTACGTAGCCCCCACAAATAGGAGCACATAACCAATTATATCACCTATGGGAACAATTCCCTCTTACAAGGTTAGAAAGGAGACTCACCTCGCTCCGAAGATCCATAACCGGCATTCCACGCTCTTTCGAAGACTCGAATAAATGCACAATGCTCCAAAACTAGACAATAATTATGTGAATCCATTAATATGTGTTCAATTACTTATTACAATCCAATTTATAACAATCCCTACCCCGATCGAAAAGTTGACGAAATTGCCCTCGGTCCCACGTCCCCGGATTCCGAAATTTTTCGAAGATAAAGTTTACCCATAGCCTCACGAACTCAAATATATAATTTACTCTCAATTTCATACCCAAAATCGTGGTCAAATTTCAAGAATATCAATTTTCTAGGTTTTCCCTCAAACCCCAAGTGTTTTACCAATTTACATGCTAAAATCCATACATAATCGATATATTTAACTCAAGATATGTGGGATTAGCTTACCTTATCATTGATGATGAAAATCCCTTCTTGAAACTCTCTAAGAATCGCCCAAGCCAAGAAAATATGAGAGAAAATGGCCAAATCCGATTTTTAAAAGAACCATTCTGCCTCCAGCATTTCCGCACTTGTGGTCCCTCGACCGCTTCTGCAGTTCCGCAGGTGCGGCACTTCTACCGCTTCTGCGGATATCTCACCAGGCCCTCCCTTCCGCTTCTGCGACTCAACCACCGTAGGTGCGGTCCCGCTTCTGCGGTCCCCTTCACTTTTGGCCCAAACCGCATCTGCGGCTCCTCTAGCCGCTTCTGCGGCTCCGCACCTGCGGCCCAATTCTCGCAGGTGCGGTTATACCAGCAACTTCAGGCTTCCAAAAATTTCATTTTCGATCCGTTAACCACCCGGAATCCACCCGAGGCCCTCGGGACCCTAACCAAGCATACCTATAGTCCAAAAATACATTACGGACTTACTCGAGGCCTCAAATCATATCAAACAACGCTAAAACCACGAATCCACCTCCAATCCAAGCTTTATGAACTTTAGAATTTCAAACTTCTATATTCGATGTTGAAACACATCAAATCATATCCGATTGACCTCAAATTTTGCACACAAGTCATATTTGATATTACGGACCTACTCCAACTTCCGGAATCGGAATTCGACCCCGATATCAAAAAGTCAACTCTCGGTCAAATTTCTCAAAAAACCTTGGAATTTCTATCTTTAGCCAAATGACTCCAAAATGACCTACGGACCTCCAAATTCACTTCCGATCGTGCTCCCAACTCCAGAATCACCATATGGAGCTACTCCCAAACTCGGAATGCCAAACGGACATTGATAATACTGAAATGCACTTCAACCCAAACTTATGAAATTTCTTCCAAAATGCTAACTTCCACAATAGGCGCCAAAATGTTTCCGGGTCTTCCGAAACCCGATCCGGACATACGCCCAAGTCCGAAATCATCATACGAACATTCTAGAACCTTCGAATCCTGATTCTAAGGTCGTTTACTCTGAAATCCAATCGTAGTCAATTCTTTCAACTTAGAGCTTCTGAAATAAGAATTCTCTTTCCAAATCAACTCCGAACTACCTGAACTGAAATTCTGACTATGCGCACAAGTCATAATACCTGAAGTGATGCTGCTCATGGCCTCAAACCGCTGAACGATGCGCTAGAGCTCAAAACGATCGGTCAGGTCGTTACATTCTCTCCCACTTAAACATACGTTTGTCCTTGAACGTTCTGAGAACTACAGCGAAGTTATCCGAAATCACTGTTTCACACCTTGTGCACTTACCCGTGCTGCCACAACTCAGTCGAGCACATTAGCTCGATCAATCTGAAGATATTCTCTTTCCTTCAAGCAAATAAGCCTAGAGACCAATTCCAGCATTCGGAATTCTCTGCCAGGACTGTTTCCAACATACGATCAACATATCAATCACTACACGCTATACCCAAACATGATTGTAAATTTTTTGTTGAATTCACACCTTGCACCATTTTACTCACAGGACCACAATAACATTCTCTGACCAAATTAGTCGAAATTCCACGAATCTGATGCTCTCATTGCATCTCATGACATACATAGGTCTTGCTCTAACTCTTACAATACTGCCACGACGGAAGAGATGTGTAGAAATTCATAACCAACAGTCGAATCGACAAATCATTGGGCATATACTTCTGACAAGAACCATCACATCATTCAAATAATGGTCTTAGCTCCTTAATATACTTCATATAATCAGATTGCACTGATCCTAAATCCAATGATCTCGTCTCACCCAGTACAAACTGCTCAGGCAATAAGCCACCCAGACATGACTAAAAGTCTCATATGATGCCACAATGTGCCAATAGGCTACCAATTCGAATACGATACAAAAGGAAAACGAACTCTGAAAAGGAAATCCAATTACCCAGCTCGCGAATCATACATGTGGCGTGGTCAAAATAATTAAACAGACACCCCACTCGCAAATCATACATGTGACGTGGGCACACAGCCAATATGAGCTTTCCTAAAAAAAATAGGAAACAAAATATATAAAAACAGATATGGAGAACTGTACTCAACATCACACTATTGCGACGCGCAACCCGATCCAAACAACATACCCAGCGGCGTGCCACCCGATCCACACATAAAATTCACAAAGAAGTTACACATCGAGCCAGATTGCTCATTATAATAAAATACCGAATATCGGTCACAAGCACACTAAGTGCATAATACCATCCCTGGGGAGACATATAGCGCCATAGGCTACAAAACTCAAGCACAACTGAGGTGCGATATACGATCTGAATCTCGAGAGACATCTTGCTCATATAACATCATCTCTGCATGGAACCTCAACACATAAGAAATTCACCAAGCCATCTCGCAACTCATACGATGCAATATATCATTACATGAAATAGCTGACGACGAAATAGTACCCTGACTACTCTTCCATAAGGAGCACATTGCTGAAATGAACACATCTGGCCTGATATAGAGCCCATATTCACATTTAGATCCATCCACAGACCTCAAGCTGATTCTGATCACACTGAACTAGTCTAATAACCTTTCAAAGGTCCATAATAACTCTTTTTTTCTCATAACACCCGAGAACTACCATCATGACCGGAGTAATCCTCCACAGTCCACAACCCAATAAACTGAGTGCCCTCCAGGCATCAATTCACAATTTAACGACATCACTACAATCTTCATACTTGGTTTAACTCTTCAATCAATCAAATGACTACATGCCACACTTATACAACCTTCCCGTGGAGCACACTCCCATAACCTTCCGTAACAGATAACAGGTCTGTACATCCAAACCACCGGTCGTACTAACGCTGAAAAGTGATCAAGAATCCTTAACCCGGATGCAAAGCCTTTTTCACAAAGCACCAATCTCAGGTGACGCTGAGGACAATACCAACTTACTTTAAACATCGAAACTCCCTTCCTGCTCATCCGAGCCCGTGACATCCTTGTCAACACTGAACCGCAACCTTGATCCTTACTTAAATTGCCATACCACTTACTGCACCCATCATGTCAATATGTGATAGAACACGATTTTCATCATAACTCTGGAACCACTATAGGTTAATGCTTCATCATATAAAAACTTTTCACCTAACTCACTTCAGGAGAACCATAGTAACACACAGGTAAATTCTCATAACCGTAGAATGTACAAATCCCTAAGTAGTGGTCTAAGCCACCATAGTCCTTCCGGGATCCACCTCCACATAGCAGGCCATAACAGTAGAATGCTTCTGAATAACATCAATTACGGCGGTCGACAAGCCTCACATGTTCCATCACAATCACTTGCATAACTTGATCACGCGGAAGGAACTGATCACTACCACCAATATGCCAACTCAACTATGGCTGACCAATCTATCTTCTTTCAATTTATCCTTGATTGTCTTAGAAATAATAATAACTCCATTCAACGCATAACACACTCCATCCGCACTCATCCTGAGTGACTTTGAATCACGAGACCATGCTGTCTCAAATCCCACGAACCATTTAATACCCCCCCCCCCAATTTCTACATTGCAAGTCAAAACATCATAGGACATTCTGGGCCTCTTCTCATAAGCTACTACAAAAGCGTGATTCTTAACCGTACCTATAGGCTCGAAATCATTAGGTACCAAACTTTACCCCTTTGAATCCACTAGGACCATTGTTGATAGCCACCCGCTCTGACTTGGCCCCAAATATAATCAACTCCATGAATCTTCTAGCACATGAATACCATCTCAACGAAGCACCCGACAGAATCACTTCCCTTGAAAACCCGCACCTATACAAGGCATAAATCATGAATCCTTCCCCAAGCCTGAACGTGAGCCAATAAGGCCAACCATAGTAAACCTTTAACAATTCTTTTGCTCTAATTACCACTTATATGCCTTTTCTCGTTGCGGACGTATCCCATCAATATGCTAATAACTAGAAACCTCGCAAGTAGTTAACCATGCAACCCAATCATAGGCGATGGGACTCTCCCACTTAGCTTGAAGCTACTATTACACAACTCTGGAATTCACCAGGATTCTTCATCTCTTATTGACATGACCTTGCGCAATCAACCGCCAAAATTCTCGGAATCCTTCTATAAAACCCCTTTTTATACTCTGAATCATCAACCACATTCGCACGGCCGATCTCCTTGCTATATAACCAATAGAATTCTTCGTAGAAGCTTCGCCAACCAAGCGACCGCTAACCTGCTCATAGGGAATAATCCACTTGTGGAAATCACTTCCCGACATCTTCCAACGCTGTTGCACGGGGTACAATCACGACGGCATCAATAACACATCCTGAGTTCGACCTCACTCTCTAGCTGCACAAGTCCATTCACCCCTCGTGGACATCAATTAAATGTGCGGCAATATCCTTCCAATTCAAAATTATATTGTATCCTTCTTCATTTCAAGCAGCTCCTTCCCGTTATATCAAATCTCCTACCGCATAATAGCTCATATTTCCAATTAAATCTGTAGACCCCAATCACCAATCACTAAAATTCCCAAGTCATTCCAAACTCTCCTTAAGGTGCATAGTCATCCTACCATAATGCCCATATGCAACTCCGCCACTCTCCCACTTTAGCAGAACTCATCCCTTTTAATCGACTACTCGACCCTTGCTTCTTATACCTGGCCTTCTAGAAATTTTAACCACTGCCTGACACTTCCCACATGTCCTTCTTCATCCTTTGCTGCTCAGTTGTTGCCTTAATAAAATCTACCTTCGTAGCACTTGAACCCCCAATCGCTACTAACCTTAAACTTTTCCGAAGAAAATCTTTCTCGAGTCGTCAACATTAGAAACACCGATTCAATCGTGAACCAATGTACCCCGCGATCTCTGACAGTTGTTTCTCCCATATTATTTCATAATATCTTAACCCAAAGGCGAATTACAGAAGACCATAACACCGTCGAACTTAACACATACAATCAAGGATGACGATACTACATTGCAGATGAAAATTCCACCACGCTCAAAAATACCAAGTCTCGTTACTCCATCACCCCAAATCTGGACATTCATAGACCAATTGCTTTTCCTCCGCCGGAAATGAAATATCAGATCTCTGCATCGTGCATTGAGTAGACTTCCTTTCAAATCATTCACCTCACAACACATAGGCAAGTATCCTACCATTAAGTAATTACTGTGCGATAACCAATCGTGAGCATCATAGAAACTTGTGCATAGCCTCCAAGCTCTTAGATGCACCACTACCGAGCCGAAACGATAGAAAAATCCTTCCGCAAGGCGAGGACAATAGCCCAACCAACTATACCGGGAGAAACTTACCACACCACATTTGTAGTACCATTACAATTCTTCAATTCTCGATTTATAACAAGTGGTTCGCGTCGCGTAAGATTGAGTAGGAAGGAAACAAGGGAATAAGCCTCAAGGAATCAAATCACACGACGAAGAATCAAGAAGGGAAGTACTCCTAACAACCCTGTAGCCTCCCGAAGATAAGTACAAACGTCTCCGTACCGATCCGCGAGACTCTACTAGACTAGCTCATGACTCGTGAAACTGAAGGGAACCTAGTGCTCTGATACCATGTTGTCATGACCCAAAATCCACTAAGGGTCATGATGGCACCGGACACCGCTGTCAAGCAAGCCAACCAAAATACTTATCGTTTTTATTTCCGAAATCACTTTTTTTATACGTTTAAACAATACATAGTAAATTCCACTGAATAAATAATGAAACATTAAACAACCTTTAAAATTTTCTAAATAAACCCATAGACATCCCAGAACCCAGTGTCACAAGTGCATGAGCAATCTCTAAGAAATAATGTAATACAACAACCGTCCGGAATACAATGTTGGACAGAAAATAAACATAGTACTCTGAAAGAGACTTGCTGGCTGCGGGTTGTCTCGGAAAAATGCAGCTCACCTAAGTCTCCGATCAACCATGCTGTTACGCCCACTAGGCCACTAGAGATGCATGTGCCTGTGCAACAAAAATGCACAGAAGTGTAGTATGAGTATGAAAACAACGTGTACCCAATGAGTATCCCGTTTAATCTCGAAGAAGTAGAGACGAGAGGTCGACTTCGACACTTGCTAATGGTCCAATAATGTTATATCAATAATATATTAAATCGTGGATTTTTTATAAACATGATTGTAATTCAATAGGTTGAAGCAAGTAGACAATTCTTTCTTTTATAGGAAATTTCCAAATTTCTCTTCATCATTTAAACATATATTCATAAGCCGGGAAGAGGCAATAACAACTTCAATAAATTTCAAGACAAGCAATACAAGCATGCATAAATCATGTCGAGGTCGTACGGCCCGATCCAACAGAAATGTAAAGTGTGCACTGCCGAGGGTCGAACAGCGCGAACTATAGATGCATTTATTACCCCGCTCGCGAATCAAACATGTGATGTGGTCAACATAAATAAACAAACACCCTGCTCACAAATCATACATGCGACGCAGGTACACATAGAAATACATGCTCAAACGGCAAATTAAGAATTTATCGGGGAACGTTTATCCAAATAAAAGCCAATTCTCTTTTAACGATTTAAGAAAAAGAAGTTTAATCCTTTTAGAAATTCATTTACCAATTCGATAAGATTTAAGCAATTCAACTGCCAATAATATTACAGATATTCCAAGTATAGCATGTTTTTGGGTCCTAGACTACCCGGACTTACACATAATAGTAGCTACGCACAGACTCTCGTCACCTCGTGCATATGTAGCCCCCACAAATAGGAGCACATAACCAATTATATCACCTATGGGGACAATTCCCTCTTACAAGGTTAGAAAAGAGACTCACCTCGCTCCGAAGATCCATAACCGGCATTTCACGCTCTTTCGAAGACTCGAATCGATGCACAATGCTCCAAAACTAGCCAATAATTATGTGAATCCATTAATATGTGTTCAATTACTCATTACAATCCAATTTATAACAATACCTACCCCGATCGAAAAGTTGACAAAATTTCCTTCGGGCCCACGTGCCCGGTTTTCAAAAATTTTCGAAGATAAAGTTTACCCATAGCCTCACGAACTCAAATATATAATTTACTCTCAATTTCATACCCAAAAATCGTGGTCAAATTTCAAGAATATCAATTTTCTAGTTTTTCCCTCAAACCCCAAGTGTTCTACCAATTTACATGCTAAAATCCATACATAATCGATATATTTAACTTAAGATATGTGGGATTAGCTTACCTTATCGTTGATGATAAATATCCCTTCTTAAAACTCTCCAAGAATCGCCCAAGCCAAGAAAATATGAGAGAAAATGGCCAAATCCCGATTTTTAAAAGAACCATTCTGCCTCCAGCACTTCCGCACCTGCGGTCCCTAGACCGCTTCTATGGTTCCGCAGGTGCGGCACTTCTACCGCTTCTGCAGATATCTCACCAGGCCCTCCCTTCTGCTTCTATGACTCAACCGCCGCAGGTGCGGTCCCGCTTTTGCGGCTGCTCGACCGCATCTGCGATTCCCTTCACTTTTGGCCCAAATCACATCTGCGGCTCCTCTGGCCGCTTCTGCGGCTCTGCACCTACGGCCCAATTCTTGCAGGTGCAGTTATACCAGCAACCAGCAACTTCAGCCTTCTAAAAATTCTATTTTCGATCCGAAATCCACCCGAGGCCCCCGAGACCCCAACCAATCATACCTATCAGTCCCAAAACACATTACGGACATGCTCGAGGCCTCAAATCATATCAAACAATGCTAAAACCACAAATCGACCTCCAATCCAAGTTTTATGAACTTTAGAATTTCAAACTTTGATATTCGATGCTGAAACCTATCAAATCATATCCGATTGACCTCAAATTTTGCACACAAGTCATATTTGATATTATGGACCTACTCTAACTTTCGGAATTGGAATCTGACCCCGATATCAAAAAGTCAACTCTCGGTCAAACTTCTCAAAAAAACTTAGAATTTCTATCTTTAGCCAAATGACTCCAAAATGACCTACGAACCTCCGAATTCACTTCCGATTGCGCTCCCAACTCCAGAATAACCATATGGAGCTACTCCCAAACTCGTAATCCCAAACGGACATCGATAACACTGAAATGCACTTTAACCCAAACTTATGAAATTTCTTCCAAAATGCTAACTTCCACAATAGGCGCCAAAACGTTCTTGGGTCTTCCAAAACCCGATCCAGACATACGCTCAAGTCCGAAATCATCATATGAACCTGTTGGAACCTTCGAATCCCGATTCTGAGGTCGTTTACTCTGAAATCGACCGGTCGGGTCGTTACAGATAAAGTACTATGGATTGGCAGATCAGTCCCGGAAAAAAAATAGAAGGAATCAGAATTAAGAACCGACTAGACCCAATAAATGTCAGTCCGACTCCAATTCTCTTGCAATATATTTCCTGTAAACTATCATATATGCAAAGTTGTAAACACTTGTGTACGTTCAAGTAATTGAATGAAGCAAAATTTGGACATTCTAAAAATATTCTTGTATATGTCTGAATGAATAAAATCATTCTTGAAATTTGCTCATATTTAAAAGCAAATAAGGATTACAATTCTGAAAAATTGTGCCCAAATAAACAGGAGACGTCTCTTCATAAGCACCATAAATATAAGAGACATCTCTTATAAATCCATCTAATCAAATGGCTAAAGGTTGGATGCCTTGATTCCCCATCATAAAGTTAAACTGAATGCATTAAATTCTCGGACTTTATTAAAACCCGAAGTACAAAATTCCTGGTCATTAACATCCCCGATCTCTAAGAGTGTAAGGCTATAAAAATTTTGGGTACGACTAAAAACCCAGTAGTCAAAACTCAAAGAAATTTTTTGAATACAACTAAAAACTTAAGTGTCAAAACTCAAAAGATTAAAAGTTCGAGTAAATACTAAAATCCCCAAATCAAGTTTTTAGTGATGGTGGTATTTTTCAGCATCAATCGATCATTGGAGAAAGAAAAATAAGTAATGAAGTTGTCATCTGAATCCCTAAAATCTGCACCTTTTTTCCCTTCGTCTGATTTTTGTCCCAATTATGATTTTTCGGCAAAGTTTTTAATGGTGCAGTGGCAAGGGCGAAAAGGATAAAATCTTTTAATTTCCGATCACATCGCAGTGAATAACCGAAAAGTGGGGTGGACTATCTGTATACGGTAAAAACTGGTCTTAAGAGTTGGGTAAATTAAGAAGTAACACGTGTCAAGGATGACCAGACATCAGTGATTCAACCATTTTGACAGTGGATATAAACCTGTGGCCGGATAAGAAGCAATTCAAGATATGACCGTTTGTGAAACGTTATAGAAGGCTCCAAGATTCCTCCAGCCATTATTAGGCTTTATTACCTTTTAATGCAACATTAATTTTGGTAATTAAGGGGGCACGATTTATAAATTATTCACCCCATAGCTCTAATATAAATAGAGGCTTATTCTATTGCAAGTCATCAATAAATAATGATAGCAAAAGATAAGTATTCTTTCTCTCATTTTTTAAGCTTTATACATATGTGGTCGAGATTTTTCAATTATTCTTGATTTCGGTGGGAACATTCTGAAGCTCAGGCTTGTCTCTTCTTCAATTATCCTTATTTACTCTGTTTTGTGCTTTGTTATTTTATTTTATTAGATTAATTTAATCCACGTATCTATAAACTACGTTACAAATTTAATTGTGTTGTTTTACAGTTAAACATAGGGATTGATAATTTTGGTTAAATTAAAACGTTGTCACTAGCAATCAACATTAGATGAAATTGTAATTACTATTAAATTCCAACTCTATCTCAATAATGGATAAAATTCAACTCAGTAGATCCTAACATGTCTAAATTATTAATTTATTATTGATTTTTATTTATTTATGGTGAAATATAATAGTATTGTTTTGCCACAAAGTGCTCTAACTTAGAACTTGCAAAAATACATTCTAGAGGAACACAAATAGCCAATTTTAATATTGATAGGTTTACTAGGGTGAAATACATGACTACTTTAATAATGTCCTAATTACTGTTCACATAGTTAAAACAAACACTACTTCCATTTATTCGAATGAATGTGTCCAGTTTAAATATTAAATGATGCTTTTTTGTTTGTCATGTTAAATGGTGCTACAAACACCTATTTTTCGCGCTTCTATCTTAACTTTTTTTCTCAACGATTAATCGCTTCTAATTTAGTGATAATATATTCCAGGTCAAAAACCTTGATACAAACGTGATAACAATTGTGTTGAAGAGCACAGCTATGGAATTGGAAAAGAGCCACATACAGACATGAGAAGAAGAAGGAAACTTTTATGATATTCTGAAAGAATCGAGAATAAAAAATGTATCGTGTAAAATAACTAATTGCTCCTATTTATAACTACTCAATACACTATTAAACTTGCTAAATAAATTCATTACACTAAACCGACTATACTTAACTTAAGGCCAACTCATTACCAGCTATACTCACACCTAAGTTACACTCTTCCTCAAGCTGAGAGATGAAAATAGGTTCTTCATTTCCATCTTGCTCGTCTGATATTCATGTTGTGGACTGTAGAGGCTCTTTGTTAATGTGCTAGTTGCTCTTTAGTCCCAATATGTTTGTGTTTGTATCAACCCTTCTTGAATCTTTTCCCTTACAAAATGACAGTCTATGTCAATATATTTTGTTTTATCATGAAATAAAGGGTGTGATGCAATGTGAATGGCAGCCTTGCTATCACAAAACAGTTGGATTGGAACCTCAGCTTCAATGTCTAGTTCCTTGAACAACCCTTTTAACTAAGTAATTTCAGTTACTATTGTAGCCATGCTTCTAATTTCAGCTTCACCTAAGCTTTTGAAAATTGTTCCTCGCTTCTTGGATTTCCAAAAGATTAATGCATCTCCAAACTTGATCACATAGCCTGTCACTGATTTTCTAGTTTCCACACAAGCACCCCAATCAAAATCATACCTTCACTTGTTGGTATAAACAGACCAAGACCTGAAGTTCCCTTTATGTATCTAATAACTCTCATAACAGCATTCATATGTGATTGCTTAGGAGCATGCATAAATTGACTAAGTACTTGAACCATAAAGGTTATGTCATGCCTAGTCATGGTTAAGTACAACAGTCTACATATTATTCTCTTATAGCTACCTTTGTCTTCAAGTGTACTGTCATCACCACTTGCATCCCCATTGACAACCTTATCAAACTCTACAGAAGTCAACTTATGATCAACCTCTAGTGGAGTGGTCACTAGCTTTCCACCTGATAATCCCAATTTAGAAACTAATTCAAGAGCATACTTCCTTTGACACATTTGAATTCCCTTTTCTGATCTAGAGAATCCAATGCCTAGGAAAAACTTCAGCTCTCCAAGATCTTTCATTTTGAACCTGACTTGCAGGTCCTTTCTCACCTGCTGAATTAATTTTAAACTATCCTCTATTATCAAAAGATCATATACATAAACAAGCACAACCACCAAGTCTGATCATTTTATTGTATGAATAGAGAATAGTCATAATGAGACTGCATCAACTCCATATTAATAAGGGCTTCTATTAACTTCAAGTTCCATTGTCTGGGAGCTTGTTTAAGTCCATATAAAGACTTATTAAGTTTGCACACCTTCCTATACCCCCTAGCTTGAAAAGCCATCATGAAGTTGCATAAAAATTTCTTTAGAGAGATCCCCCATAAGAAAATCATTATGAACATCTATTTAAAATATGTACAATTGAGATGTAGCTACCAAAGTAACCACTGACCTCACCATAACCATTTTAGCCACAAGAAAGAATGTATCTTTGAAATCCAAGCCCTCTTGTTGACAGTAGTCTTTGGCTATAAGTTTGGATTTGTACATTTCTGCCTCTCCATTTGATTATTATTTTACCATAAAGATCTATTTGTCGCCAATAGGAACCTTACCCTAAGGCAAGCCAACTATAGTACAGGTCTGGCTATCTTCAAGAACTGCGATTTCAGCTTCATTGCATTGATCTAGAGAGGATCCTTGCAGGTTTCTACATAGGATGTGAGCTCAACAAATGCTAAGTATATAGCCAAATAAGCTTTGTAGGTAGAAGACATATGATCATGGCAGACATAATTGGACAAAAGGTTTGGACAAAAAGAGCTACTTTACTGAACCACATAGTCCTGCATCCACACATGTGATTTGGCGGGTCTAGAGGATCTTCTGAGAAACTCTATTGGTGGTTAAGAAAGAGGTGGAAGATCACTGGAGCTAGATAAAGGTACGTGGTTAAGTTGAGTGGCATAACAGCGGGTGAGTTGCTTTTTTCAATAGAAAGAACAGATACAGGATCAGATGCCTTGAGTTTAGACAAGAAGAGCTCTTAGACTGAACCACATAATCCTGCATCCACACAGGTGGTTTGGCAGGTCTAGAGGATCTTCTTAGAAACTCTATTGGTGGCTGAGAAGAAGGTGGAAGATCACTGGAGCTAGATGAAGGTACATGGTTAAGCTGAGTGGGCATAACAATGGGTGAGCTGCTTTTTTCAATAGAAGGAACACGTACAGGATCAGATGCCCTGAGTTCGAAAACTAGAAACAAGGGTGTAACTCTAGACTTCATGTCTCTTAAAGGAAAAATGTCCTCTTTGAAAACAGCATCCCTACTAACAAAGAATTTCCTAAGCTTAGATCAGACAAATAATACCCCTTCTAAGTAGCAGAATATCCCAAATGTGCATCAAGAGCAGCTTTGGGACAAAATTTGTTTGTTTTCTTCACATTGGTAGCATAACACAAACTCCCAAAAACTTTGAGATGCTACAGTGAGGGAGCCCTATGAAATAACTTTTCAAATGAAGACTGACCCTTTAAGATAGCAGTAGACAATATGTAAAAATATACAATGCAATGGCTACATATTCACCCTAAAACTATAAAGGAATGGATGCTCGGAACCTCAATAGGGACTCGAAACATCAACATGAATAAGATCTCCTCTTTACAACCCCATTTTATTAGAGGGGGTATAGATACATGAACTCTGGTGGATAACAGCCTGTTCCTTGGGGAGTTGATTTACCTGCTCATTAAAATATCCAGAGCCATTGTCTGTTCTGAGACATTTGATTGCACTATTAAAGTGATTTTTTACCAATACTAGAAAAACTCTGAGAATAATATTGAGTCTGACTTATTATTCATTAAGAATATTCAGATGCATCTAGAATAATCATCTACTAGATGCATGAAATTTCTCATACCATTATGTGTTGTAACTCTATAGGGACCCGAAACATCAGCATGAATAATATCAAAGGCATAAGTAGAATAAGTAGTGCTAAGAGAAAATGGTAGTCTTGTTTGCTTATAAATTGGACATATAGTACATTTATGATCTTTCATATGTATATTGCTCAGACTACTAATATTTCTCAGAACTTTCAGAGGGGGATGTCCTAGCCTCTTATGCCACAAGGATATGATACCACAAGATCTATGTTCACCTTCAGTTTTATTCTTAGCACTAGTACTGCAAATGGTATTTACATATGAACTATTTACACGTGGATTATACAGACAACCATGTTTATGTCAGCACCAGAACTGGATCCATCTTGACCACTTGCTTTCAGTATATAGATCCTGTAAAGAGCAAAAATCAAGAAAAATACAGTTAAACACCTTAATTCCTTAGTGATCTTAGAGACTAATAGCGGATTATACTTGAAATTTGGGACATATAGAACATTATGAAGAGTTCTATCTTGAAATATTGAAGAGTCTCCAGTTTTCCTAATAGTTACGTATTCTCCTATAGGTAAATATACCTTGTTTATCTCCGAACCAGTCAATTCCTTAAATTTGCTTAACAAACTCAAGTTATGTACCATGTGATTAATAGTTCCAGTGTCTATTATCTAGTTATTATCAACTAGATTAGACATAAGAGTTGTAGTAATACCTACATGCCCTACTTTGCATGTATTAGCCATAGATTCAACTCTTTCCCTTTGTTAAACATCTATAGAATTTGAGTGCATTGTTCTGGAGTAAAGAACTGAGATGGTGATGGTGATTGTGATGATGATAAGTTTCCAACGGACTGAAAGCTAGACTGGGAGTGATTCTGCACTTCAGATGGTTGACAGTTTATATTAATCACATTAATGGCATAGTTGTTTGGTGCTCTCTCTTTCTTTTATACTTAAATTATGTTGGATAACCATGCAATTTACAGTAGTTGTCCTTTGTGTGACCTTTAAACTTGCAGTATTCACATTGAACAGGAACCTTTCCATAGTTAGTTTTGGGACTGAAACCACCATTGTTTGTCCCTCTGTTGCTTAAAAGTGCAATAGATACTCCATTCTAAGCATCAACACTTATAGTACTTCCACCTCTAGTTTTCCTTTGGCTTTCAACATTGACAATCATAGCATATGCTTGGTTTAATATTTAGCCGTAGACGAATCATAAGAACCTGATTCTTAACATTCTCATAAAATTCATTCAAGCCAGACAGAAACTGGTACAATTTCTGTAATTGATAATGCTCAGTATGTTGTTTAGATTTAGGACATCCACATGAAGGTTGAGGTGCCAGCATCTCATAGTCATCCTATAATTCTCGAAGCTTAGAGAAGTATACAGATGTTGATGACACTTCCTGGATCAAAGTGGCTATTTCCTTATGCAAATAGCATGCTCGAGATGCATTTACTTTGTCAAATATTTCTCTTAGATCTTCTCAAACTTTGTGAGAATTGGAGGGATATATCACTATGCTAATTGGACTTGGAGAAACTGTATTCATTATCCAAACTAAAACAGTAGTATTACATCTATCCCACAACTCATGCAAACTAGCATCATACAAACCCTTTCTACATATTCCTAAAACAAAACCTAATTTGTTTTTATCATGCAACACCATTTTTATAGATCTACTCCAAATTGAGTAATTTTCAGAACCTTAAAGTTGAATTAGATAAGAACAACACTTTGCATATCCGGAGGATGAATGTATATTGGATGATTGTGATGAACTAGCTCAAGGTTTTGAGTGTTATGCATTTTAGCAGTTGATGCACTCAAGGTCTGATCTGAGATTACTCTTTCATCAGTCGGCATTTGAAATGACACAAATTCAACATAAATTATCTCAATCTCTACACTGAGTCACTATTGAACATTGAATTTGCTCACGAAGATTCCAAATCCAGAAATGTATGTCGAGTTTCAACCAGATATAAAAGCCCTAATTTGAGAGTAGACTTTGCTCTTAGTTGAAAATTGGCTTGATCAAATCAACTTCACACTTTTGATGTTTTCTGAGCTGATAGATAACTCACAGCTCTGATATCAAGTTGAAGAGCTCAGTTATGGAATCAGAAGAGACTCACATATAGACACGAGAAGAAGAAGCGGAGGAGGGGAAGCTTTCATGATATTCTGGTAGAAAGGAGAATAAAAAATCTACAGTGTGAAATGACTAACTGCTTATATTTATAACTACTCAATACACTACCAAACTTGCTAACTAATCATTACACCTAACCGACTATACTTAACATAAGGCTAACTCACTGACAGCTGTACTCACACCTAAGTTCTCTACAACAATATAGACAGAGCCAGGATTTGGAGGTTATGACCTCAAAATTTTATTTTTTTAACTTATTGGGTTTTAAATTAATAATTTATACATATTCGTACAAAATTTGGATCACAGTTACTAGATTTGGCCGAATACGCAACTGACACACCAACTTCGTCTTGAATAGAGGAAAGGCCCTTGGTAAATGATTGTTGTACTATTTGCACTTTGCCAAATATAATTTTTTGTATGATTATTCTACTCTGATTGTGAAATATCTTATTAATTTGATTATAATTTATCAAATTAGGAAAAAAAATTAATAGTGATAAATAAAATCCACATTAGATATTGCCTTGTCTAGATTGTAATTTGTCGAAGATGAATATTACGTAAATCTTTTGAGATTGTGATCTTGAAAGTTGAGTAGTACTGTTATTATGCCAGGTGGTTTTGACCATTAGATCCTTGACAATGAGGTTAACAAATGTCTGATTTTGGGCAATGTGTAGCTTCAGATGCCAATAGGCCCAAGTTGTTGGAATTCAATGGGGGTCTCATTTACAAATAGAATAATTTGGGCTTTGGGCTCAAAACAAACTTTTGACAATGGGAACTTGGGCTTTCAAATACACAAAACAAGACCTGTTGTAAGGATCATGATAAACCCAACTCACGAGGCACACATATACATGTAAAAATTGTACGGGGCGTCCTATTTGGTCGCCTCCATTTAACCTATACCCATTTTTTAAATTTTTTTTAACATGTACCCACTTTTTAAATAATTTCAGCCCCTTTCTCCTCCTCCTCCTTCTCCTTCTTCTTCTTCTTCTTCTTCTTCTTCTTCTTCTTCTTCTTCTTCTTCTTCTTCTTCTGCTGCAATTTTCTATCTAGTCTACTAATCTAATACCCTAAAGAAAAGATGATCTGTTGGTGCAATATATTTATTTGTTTTTGCTAAAAGGTGCAATAGGTTGACTTTGCATGGGATTTTAACCTGTACCCACTTTTTAAATAATTTCAGCCCCTTTTCTCCTCCTCCTCCTTCTCCTTCTTCTTATTCTTCTGCTTCTTCTTCTTCTTCTTCTTCTTCTTCTTCTTCTTCTTCTTCTTCTTCTTCTTCTTCTTCTTCTTCTTCTTCTTCTTCTGTTGCTGCTGCAATTTTCTATCTAGTCTACTAATCTAATACCCTAAAGAAAAGATGATCTGTTGGTGCAATATATTTATTTGTTTTTGCTAAAAGGTGCAATAGGTTGACTTTGCTTACAAAATCTCATGCTTAAATGATTTCTATGTGACATTGTGTGACAGCTACCGTTTGTGAAGGCGAGATATTGCACCAGAAGCTTGTTTTCTATCTAACTTTTACTCCTGGATGATGAACTTCAGATTTGTATATTATGTCATCGTTCCATTGAAAAGAAAAGGAACGGAGAACTGGGCCATAACAATTGCAGTAAAAGAATCCAGGTAAAAATTATGTGAAAAGAGTGTCATTTGGGGTAGTAAACATACAATGAACTAAATAACTTCAGCTCTAGAGCTGAAGTTTCCCGGTTACAAAACAGAAACTTCAACTCTAGAGCTGAACTTCAGGCCCGGCTACTAAAATGCTGAAGTTTTGTGTGATTGCATTTGCTACTTCAGCCCTGTATGCTGAAGTTATGCGAAAAAACGGGTACGATTGTAATTTTTTTTGCAAAGCGGGCACAAGTTAAAACGTGACACAAAAAGCGGATATAGATGCAAATGCCCACATATACATAAACTAGATTATCTTTGCTCGTGCTTATGCACGGGCCCAACAATATAAATTGTGTCAAAATTTATTTATCTCCCACTCATTAATTTCTGATTTATTATAATCACTTGTGTATTTCAAATTTAACTAACTCAAAGTTTTTTCTTTTTAATCTCAGAGTAATAAAAGTAATCATGAAGCAAATATGTATTCCTAAATTGTCAACTTGTTAGAGTATTAAGGCAAAATTAAGAACAAATAAGATGCACAAAAGTGAGAAAATAAACACAAAGTTCTTTAAAGGACCTCCAATTTTAATTTTTTAAATAATTTTTTCTAAAGCTTTGTGAAAACAAATGCTTGAATGAATATTGTGACCCCCCCCCCAAAACTCATTCGTAGTTCTATCTTTCTTTGTTTTATATATCTATAATTTAATTATAATATTTTAAATAAGTTTTATTATTTCAATTTGACGCTCGATGGATATTTTAAAAAAAAATAACTTTGCAAATATGCAAGGATCATTCTTATTTCTTTGCTTACTTGAGCATAGTTACAAGTAATGGACTCTTAATACCCTTCGTGTGCTTCATTTATCTCACTTACGTTTGAGTTATTTAGAAAGTAGGCTTGGTTAATATATACACGTTAGTAATTGTAAAGTAAACATTGGTTTCTTTATTTACTTTCTCCCTTCTTTATTCTTCACAGACCTTTAAAAACTTTTTGAGAAAATTTTAAATAAATACAAAGACCTTCAAATAAAATTTAACTTCGTAATAGAAAATTAAACAAAAAATATGACTATGAGATAAAATATATATCTTTTTGCAAATTATTATTATTATTCAAGCTGAACGAATGAAGGCTAACAATGGCTGGGACATTTTAAATGCCCGTTTGGACATAAAATTTGATGGAAGATTTTTCCCAAAAAAAAATATTTTTTTTCGAAATGAGCGTTTGTTCATAAAATTTTCAATTTTCACTTGAAGATGCATTTTGAAAATTTTCGAAAATTTGAAAAACTGCAAAAAGCTGTTTTTCAAAATTTTCACTCAAATCACTCACAAAACTTCATAAACAACCCAAACTGAAATTTATGTCCAAACACAACTCTAAATTTCAAATGTCATTTTCACCATTTTTTTGAATTTTACAATTCTTATGTCCAAACGCCTACTAATTTTTGTTATAATAGATAGGAGTAATTGGTTGAATGAGTTAAAAATGAAAAATTTGTATGCTCAAAAACATAAATTAACAGGCAAGTTATATACAAAAAGTTAGCTATGGAAATGGAATTGTCAGCCGCAATTAGGGGAAAGTGCACGGTTAGCCACTAATAACACATGTATTTACTTTTAAGTTACTTTTAAAATGTCTCTAGTCTTTAGCCACTGCATTAATAAACTTTACCTATCCGGACAAAACCATCCTTCTGCTCATAAAAGTTCAGGACCAAGTGTCCTTAACTTTTGAATTTGCAACTCTAAGTTCAGGACTTCGGGACTACATGTCCTTAACTTTTGAACTTGTAACTCTAAGTTCAGGACTTCAGGACTACATGTCCTTAACTTTTGAACTTGGAATTCGAAGTTCAGGATCACCTGTCCTTAAGTTATGTGCTTGTAACTCTTAGTTAAGGACTACTTGTCCTTAACTTTTGAACTTGTAAGTCTAAGTTCAGGACCTATTGTCCTTAACTTTTGAGCTTGTTAGTATAAGTTCAGGACCAAATGTCCTTAACTTTTGAACTTGTAACTGTAAGTTCAGGACCAAGTGTCTTTAATTTTTGAGCTTGTTAGTGTAAGTTCAGGACCTATTGTCCTTAACTTTTGAGCTTGCTAGTCTAAGTTCAGGACCTATTATCCTTAACTTTTGGGCTTCTTAGCCTAAGTTCAGGACCTATTGTCCTTAATTTTTGAGCTTGTTAGTCTAAGTTCAGGACTTCAGGACCTATTGTCCTTAACTTTTGAACTTGTAACTGTAAGTTTAGGATCTATTGTCCTTAACTTTTGAGCTTGTTAGTCTAAGTTTAGAGCCAAATGTCCTTAACTTTTGAACTTGTAATTCTAAGTTCAGGACCAAGTATTCTTAACTTTTGAACTTGGAACTCGAAGTTCAAGACCAAGTATCCTTAACTTTTGAACTTGTAACTGTATGTTTAGGATCCATAACGTAGCAGAAAACCAAACGTTATTTGTATCTTTTCACAAAAAATAATAATAATAAATTTGTGTAATGAAATTAAAATTATATTGTATTTACACTGTGAAATAACCAGAAGGGCCTTGTATTAATGAAGACAGGACAGGATAAACACTCGATTACTCATGTTCTTCAGCAACATCTATATATCTTCCTTGTCAATATTCCTTCCATGATCCAGAGTTTTATCTTTATATCTTAACCTCTCTCATATTTTCGAACAGTTTGAGCTTCTCCTCCATCTAAACAATAAATAGATTACAAATTAAAGTATGCAATTAGACAAAAAACCAAAGCGCTAAAGCTATTTGAAAAGCAGCAACATAAATGAATTATGATCGCCGGTATAAATACTGTATTTACGTTTGGGAAGGAAAAGAGACAGAAGAAAGGATAACACCGTCTTTTCATATTAATTTTAATAGACTAGTGACTACTTTTGCTCAACATTAAAAATGTTGGATAAAAAGTAAATACCACTTTAAAAAGTAGCTATCCCACACAATTTTTACCCGCAATCATAATGAGAGATGAACCCACTAAAAACTTACACGGTTGCCTCAAAGGGCTTAAAAGTCCGCACAGTCAAAATTTACTAAAGTTAATGTAGTTATCAACTTATTGGACCAATTAAAACTCAAAACAATATTTAAATAATCAATGACTAAAAATGTTACAAATGAAATGACAGGAAGAGGCTTTGGTCGACAAGCTAGCAAGACAACGCCCAGCTGCTTCCAAGCCTCTTCTATATATTAGAAATATTAAAGCTTTGTTGTTGCCATGTTTATCTTTTTACTTCAATCATTCAAGAATGCTGGAGGTTGAAAGTGAAAAAATTTGATTATAAAGAATCATACATTTTTAGGACTACATAATAATAAATGATAGCATAAGAAAGACTTAAAAATTGATAATATGCCGAGACAAATTTAGAATTAGGACAAAATTGAGTTCACAATCAAATATTTATATTTTATTGATACATACACATAATTTGAGTAAAAACTAGGTAAAAATTTACCCATGTTGAATGTTTATATGTAGCTAAATAATTAAATTTAAGAATCAACAAATCAAAGTGAAAATGTATATCATCTGACAATAGTTAAAAAGAATTTTATGTAAGACATATGTCTCATATTTATTGGTTTGATTTAAACACTGCAAGTAATTTTTACCATAAAATTGCAAGATTCAAGTAAATTTGTAACTAACTCTTTAATTTCGCCCCTAATAAAATTAAGGGAAGGGATAAAATTAGACAATTGAGATCACGAAAAAAGCATGCCTTTTAACATTATAACTAAGAACACATTTGACCAATCTGCCAAAACTACTATTTTAAAAAGTACTTTTGTTCAAAAATTCTTTTCAAAAAAATATATTTGGATAATAGTAATTTGTGTTTTGGCCAATTCAATTAGGAAATGCTTTTTACAATATTTGCAAATTGCATTTGATCAATCTTTTCAAAAAGTAGTTTTGAGTATTATGAAAAAGAATATTAAATAGTTATTTTACAATTATTATTATTATTATTATTATTATCTAAAAGAAAAAAATAAATTCAAATATTTATTACAAAAGAATTTAATATATAAAATATAGTTATTCAAAGCAATAATATTGGGTATCTGATATTAGTAAAAATTTACAATAATATATCAAACTATATCATTTAATATAAGTTAAAAATATACTTCATTAATTAATCCTATATCAAAGAAGACACACACACATATATATATTCCAAAGAAGAATAGAGAAGGAAAATAAAACAACGAAATAAAAAAAAAGGTAGAAACAAAAAAAAGAAAAAGTTAAATTAATGAAGCATGATTTTAAAAATATAAATTTATAATAAGGATAATTTGTCTTAATAACATTAACTAGTATTAGTACCCGTCCGATGCGCGGACACAAATCATGTTAAATTGTGATGTTGGTTATTTGAATCATGTGCAAATAATCTTAAAATATAAACCTCTCAGATAAAAATTATATAACATTAGATATTAATTATGAAGTAGAATATGAAATTATTGTTCAAATCTCGTAGTACACAACCTATTTTGTTTTTTATTTGTAGCAACCTAACTACTTGATTTTAGTACTTGCACTTCGTTTTGCTGTAGGTATCAAAGAATACTAAACTTATCATGTTGCGATCTGTCTTGTATGAGCACATTAGATCATATTATTTTAACAAACTTCTTACTATCACTTTGTTTTTATCTAAAAGTTAAATATGCCTTATTCATCACATTATTTTTACGCAAATTCTTTTTTCTTTTATTTTTTTCTTATAGTTATTTTATTATTTATTATTTAATATTATTTTACTATCATATAATTTTTTATTATCTTAGTTAATATTTTGCTTATTATTCTTTTAATAGTCTTTAATAAATATAAATGTTTTATTCTTGAAATTTGGTATATTTTTATGCATTCAATTTTTTTTAATCATTTAAATTTATTGTAATATTTTTAAATATAATTTAATTTTTTAATTTATTTATTTTTAAATTAATTTAATGTATAAGTATCCTCACACTATCTCTATTTTTTTAATACATTCTCTTCCCTACTATAAATTTTAATTATTTTTATATTAATTTTTTACCTTTAACCAGAATAATATTTTATTTTATTTTAAATTATAAAATTAAATTAGTCTAAAATATTAATACATATATTTGATAATTATGTTACAAATATATTGAGTTCTCTTATAATTATTTTTGTATTAGATGCAGTTAAATTTTCTTTTTTTAGCTTTAAGATACAAATTTAATTTTTAATTTTCATTAGTAAAATTACCTATATTAGAAAGTTATTTATATTTTTAAAATTTTATTTTAATCATAGAAAAATAATTTCTTAATTGTTTGAACATATTATATATATGTAGTAATATGTTTATTGTCATTTTATTTCTTTACATAGTATTTTTAAAAATAAAAACTTATGAAATAAAGAAATCTCATATCAAATTCAAATAATTCTTATCATTCTATTTTCTAAATTGGACCGCATTTTCAAAATATTATGCTATATATTCAAACTTAAACTAAGTGCACTCAATTTAGATATTAATCATAGAAAAATATTTTCTTTGTTGTTTGAACACATTATATGTTAATGTTGTAGTAATATTTTCATTATCATTTTATTTCTTACGTAAATTTTCTTTCTTTTTTAGATTTAATACAAATTTAATCTTTAATTTTTATTAGTAAAATTACCTATATTAAAAATTAATTTTCTATTTTAATATTTTTTTTCATAAATAAGACTTCAATTTTGTGATATTATCCATAGTTTGGACATTCTAATCGTAGTTTTAACAAATTTCTAATTTCAAATTCAAATAGCCTTTCCCTTTCATTTCTAATAGTAATTTTTTAATAATTTTGCTAATTTTTAATCTAATATATAGTCTTACTACGTTTTATGTGGCTTTTCATTAACTTGTAACTTTTTTTAATATCATTATGAATTACTATTCTTTAATATAATATAGATAAATATATAATTTTCTAATCATAAAATGAATATTTATTTTGTTTTAAAAATATTGCTCGAAAATTTTAAATTATTTAAATTTTAATAAGATTTTAAGCATTGTATATTTATTTTATTTTATTTCTAAACTTATGATTTATAAATATCTCATATTATCTCTATGATAATTTTTTATTATCTTAGTTAATATTTTGCTTATTATTCTTTTAATAGTCTTTAATAAATATAAATGTTTTATTCTTGAAATTTGGTATATTTTTATGCATTCAAATTTTTTTAATCATTTAAATTTATTGTAATATTTTTAAATATAATTTAATTTTTTAATTTATTTATTTTTAAATTAATTTAATGTATAAGTATCCTCACACTATCTCTATTTTTTTTAATACATTCTCTTCCCTACTATAAATTTTAATTATTTTTATATTAATTTTTTACCTTTAACCAGAATAATATTTTATTTTATTTTAAATTGTAAAATTGAATTAGTCTAAAATATTAATACATATATTTGATGATTATGTTACAAATATATTGAGTTCTCTTATAATTATTTTTGTATTAGATGCAGTTAAATTTTTTTTTTTTAGCTTTAAGATATAAATTTAATTTTTAATTTTCATTAGTAAAATTACCTATATTAGAAAGTTATTTATATTTTTAAAATTTTATTTTAATCATAGAAAAATAATTTCTTAATTATTTGAACATATTATATATATGTAGTAATATGTTTATTGTCATTTTATTTCTTTACATAATTTTTTTCAAAAATAAAAACTTATGAAATAAAGAAATCTCATATCAAATTCAAATAATTCTTATCATTCTATTTTCGAAATTGGACCGCATTTTCAAAATATTATGCTATATATTCAAACTTAAACTAAGTGCACTCAATTTAGATATTAATCATAGAAAAATATTTTCTTTGTTGTTTGAACACATTATATGTTAATGTTGTAGTAATATTTTCATTATCATTTTATTTCTTACGTAAATTTTCTTTCTTTTTTAGATTTAATACAAATTTAATCTTTAATTTTTATTAGTAAAATTACCTATATTAGAAATTTATTTTCTATTTTAATATTTTTTCATAAATAAGACTTCAATTTCGTGATATTATCCATAGTTTGGACATTCTAATCGTAGTTTTAACAAATTTCTAATTTCAAATTCAAATAGCCTTTCCCTTTCATTTCTAATAGTATTTTTTTAATAATTTTGCTAATTTTTAATCTAATATATAGTCTTACTACGTTTTATGTGGCTTTTCATTAACTTGTAACTTTTTTTAATATCATTATGAACTATTATTCTTTAATATAATATAGATAAATATATAATTTTCTAATCATAAAATAAATATTTATTTTGTTTTAAAAATATTGCTCGAAAATTTTAAATTATTTAAATTTTAATAAGATTTTAAGCATTGTATATTTATTTTATTTTATTTTCTAAACTTATGATTTATAAATATCTCATATTATCTCTAATTCAATTCTATTATTCAATATTTTTAGTTTTTAATTTTATCTATTAAACTTGAGTTACATGGACTTATCCATATTATGAATTTTCTTATCATAATATAAAAAACTTTCTCATCTCAAATTTAAATAAGTTTTACCTTTCTTCTCTATAATAAAAAATATGAATTTTTATTTTTTCTCTATTTATTATTTATTTTTAATATTATATTATTCAATACCTAATATTATTACATTGTCATGTGGATTTTTATTAGCTTGTTTGAATTTAATAGCTATTTCTACCACATTCATTCTAATATAATATAGATATAAATTTAAAAACTTTCTCAAATTCAAATAAGTTTTATTATTCTATTTTCTACATTTGACTACATTTTCAAAAAAATATGTTATACTTTCAAGCTTAAACTTACTGCACTCAATTCAAATATTAATACAAAAAATATTTTCTTAATTGTTTGAACACATTATATCTGAATGTTGTAGTAATATTTACGTATAAAATATTCATTTGCTCGATTTATCAATATTAATATGACTTTATTATTCTTATTTTTAAATATTTTTTACTGATTATTTAAGTTTTTTCTTACCTTATAAATAATTTATATACTTTATGTAAGATCTTATTTTGCTGCTTGAATTTATTTAATTTTTAAACTTAATATATCTTTAATAACTTAAGTAAATTTTAATTTATTTTATATTTTAACTTACTCCATAAATAGTCATAGGTTATCTCAATTGCATCTTTCTATATTTTTTTATTAGAATTTTTAATTAATTTTTACCTCCATATCTCTAGCTAAATATAGAAAAAAATCTATGAGTGAATCAATATAGATATAAATTACTTATAAATATAAATTTAAATGTAGATATATAGATTAAATTTGTCTAAGATCTATTTAGATTAAATATAAGATTCATTAAACTACTTCCATTAATTATGTTTTCATTTATAATTCAAATTTTTAATATTGACTTAAAATTGTAAAGTAACTTCTTTTTAGCTTGCCGCTTGACTTAACCACATGCTTCACTACTCTTCTTTTAATATAATATAGATTTCTGTTTCTACGTTTGCTTCCCCAAAGAAGCTAAAATTTGTAACTAGTACCAAAAGTAGAAAAATTATGTCTGTTGCACTCGAAACACTTATATTCACTTTGGTCAAATACTTTAAATTTCTAATAAAATGATTTTTTAATAAAAAATATTTTTGACCTTCCTAAAACTTGGCCAAATCACAAATGGGCTCTAAAGCATGATAAAGTATCTGCCATGTAATAACAGTAAATAGGTAGGTGAAAAAAATAATTAACAGTAAATAGGTAAGCCAGATGAAATTTAAGGCGAAAAGGAGATTGCCTGGGTACCCAGAGACTCTCGTACTCAGTGCGCACGTGGCCCGAATTTTTCCTTTCGAAAGCACGTGGTCCTGTTCTCGTAAACCGGTCTAGTTGAAAAGTTCCGGTCCAAAAAAATCCCCGAACCTTTGATCATCGTAAGTATCAAACCAACGGTCGTGATTTATTCCTCTCATACAAAGTTAGGGTTTCTCAGAAGAATCGCCGCATATATAAACCTCACAGTTTCATCAATCGCCTGTTGCGGTGCAGTTTTCTCTGCCCTCCCTCAACCCTAAAAAATCGAAAAATTTTCTCTTCATTTTTCTCTCTGATTTCTATCTCCATTTTACCCTTCCCTCTCCTCTATTTTTACATCTCAAAAACAAAAAAATCCCTACATTTTCGCTTACTTTTTCCTCTCTAGTTTTTCTCCTTAATAATAACAAGAGGAGAGGGAACTAAAAAAGAAAAAAAAGGAAGGGAGCTTTTTGGTTCTGGAAGCTTCGAAAAAGTTCTAATTTTTGTTGTTGTTCTAGAAGGTTCTGAGGTTAGTTATGGCACAGATTCAGGTTCAGCATCAGAGTCCAGTGGCGGGAGGAAATGGTGTGGCGGCTACTGCTGCTGTTGGTGGCGCCGCCGCCGTAGCTGCCCCAGGTGGTTTAGCGTCGACGTCACTGTACGTAGGGGACTTGGACTTTAACGTGACGGATTCGCAGCTGTACGATCTGTTCAACCAAGTCGGTCAGGTTGTTTCGGTTAGGGTTTGTAGGGACCTGAGTACTAGGAGATCCCTTGGTTATGGTTATGTTAACTACAGCAACCCTAATGATGGTTAGTAGTCCTTTCTGTCATGAATTTATAAATTTGTTATCTTTAATAGTGCGGATTGCATGTTAACAACAGTCATTTTTCATGAATATAAAATTTGATATCTTTTACAGTGTGAATGCATGTTGATAAATCCAGTAATGTCAAAGTTTAATGAGCCATTTCGAAGATTAGTGTGGATAGCTATAATATGCGCTGGTAAAAATTAATTCATTTTCATTTTTGAAATGCCTGCCATTCGGCATCTGATTTTGTCTCTATCTATAGAGATCTTCCTAAAAGAAAATAATAATAGTAATAATGGGATATTAAGTATATTATGGGAAGTTGTGGAAGAGTGAAAGTATTACCTCACATTTACTGAAATTACTATTTTGGATATGCTTGCAAGTGATTCAAGCACCTACATTATTTTTTTCTCTTTGAATGTATCTTTGATTTAACACTCTTAGCAGTAATGTGGGATGTGCAATGTACTTCAAGTTGTCACTTGCTTTGCTCCACTTTCTTGGCCACTCTATGAGAGTGGTAGTGAAAATGCTTGTAAAATTGTTAAAGCAGTGTGGTTTTGCACCTTTTTAATTGCTGTATAAAGAGTGATCTGTCTGTTTGGATTGATTTAAATTCTTGGGGAACTCTTTCGATCCAAAAGGCAACGGTAATTTGCTTCTTGTCATTTGCCCTTGCTTTTTAAACAAAAATTTCAGTTCATGTGGGTTTGCCCGTAAAATGTTTTTCTTGAGTATCTTTAGTTCATCATGATGAGGCAGTGTTGGGAGCTTAAGTCTACATATGGTGTTGCATATATAACTTACTCATTTTCGGACAAGGGTGCAGCACAATTTTGATAAAACTGGTTAAGTTTAATATTCTGTTTAACTTGAAATAATGTCATGTGCCTATGTTTTCGGTCATCTGCATTGCTGTTTGGTTTTTAATGTTTTTTGATCTATTTTGTCACAGCTTCAAGGGCAATGGAGATGTTGAACTTCACTCCTGTTAATGGAAAGTCCATCAGGGTGATGTACTCTCATAGGGATCCCACTCTTCGCAAGAGTGGATCAGCAAATATATTTATCAAGGTATTATAGCTAAAACCTGAATCTTGTATGATGTGATTTGTCATTTCAAGTTCAATGTTCTTTTCTGAATCTGCTAGCTTCTCCTGTTCGCTCCTATTCATAGCATATATGCCAGACACATAGCTATAGTGAGAAATAGGATTGGTTCTTTCTTTCATCTGCAGTGTTGGTGTCACTGCTTCACTTAAATAATTAGATCTGTATCATGGAAGCAAGTGAATGATGCTCACATCAGCTTCCGCTGAAGCACCCAGCCACTGATATGATCTTTCTCCAATTTTGAAAAGTTTTGGTCCGGCCAACTGGTGTGCAGTTTTCTGCTGGTTGTCTTTTTAATTTTTGTTTCTTATGCATTTGTTTGAATTATTTACACAGAACTTGGACAAGTCAATTGACAACAAAGCTTTACATGACACATTTTCAAGCTTTGGCAACATTCTTTCTTGCAAGATAGCTACTGATTCTAATGGCCAGTCAAAGGGTTATGGTTTTGTGCAATATGACAATGAAGAATCTTCTCAAGGCGCCATAGATAAGTTAAACGGTATGCTCATGAATGATAAGCAAGTATATGTTGGGCATTTTCTCCGCAAACAGGAAAGAGAATCTGGAACTGGCACGACAAAATTCCAAAATGTCTATGTCAAAAATTTGGCAGACTCTACGACTGATGATGAACTGAAGAAAGTTTTTGGTGAGTTTGGGAACATTACTAGTGCAGTAGTGATGAGAGATGCAGATGGAAAATCCAAGTGTTTTGGGTTCGTCAACTTTGAAACTGCAGAGGATGCTGCTAAGGCTGTTGAATCCTTAAATGGAAAGAAATTTGATGACAAAGAGTGGTATGTTGGGAAAGCACAGAAGAAATCTGAAAGAGAGCAAGAATTGAAAAGCAAGTTTGAGCAGACTGCCAAGGAGGCGGTTGATAAATACCAAGGTCTTAACTTGTATGTAAAAAATTTGGATGACACCATTGATGATGAGAAGCTCAAGGAACTTTTTTCAGAGTTCGGTACGATAACTTCATGCAAGGTATACAATTTCTTGTGGATGAACTTTTAGGTCACTGCATCCATTCATTTTGCTTAGATGTTCTGTTCTTGTGTCGCAGGTTATGCGGGATCCAAGTGGAGTCAGCAGGGGATCTGGATTTGTTGCCTTCTCCACTTCCGAAGACGCTTCTAGAGCTGTACGTAATACTTATATGTCAAGTCTTTTTAGTACATTGTACTCATTAAGTTGTAACTCTTCTCTTTTTTTCTTTTTAAGCTTTCTGAGATGAATGGGAAAATGATAGTTAGCAAGCCACTCTATGTTGCACTGGCACAGCGGAAAGAGGAGAGAAGAGCAAAGTTGCAGGTAATAATTAATAGCCAAACGATGTGGCACTGCTGAAAGGTTTTTGCATCATGCTGCTTTAAATTGTTAAGTAAAACGTGGAATACTTTATCAGTAGATTCGGCTCTTGGCTTTAGTTTTACATGCTCAAAGGACATCTAGAGTTAGTTTGACTATTGTATGATTCAAGGTGGCTTAACGGTTTAGTCTGTCTAATGTAATATTTCAAGGTGGTTTAACGTTTTAAGCCTGTGTTGCTGATAAATTTTGATCTGCTGAAACAGTTACCTAGTAATGTATATTGATCAATGCACTAGTTGGCACAGGCACAATTTTCACAACTGCGACCAGTGGCAATGCCCCCATCACTTGCTCCTCGCATGCCAATCTACCCTCCTGGTGCTCCTGGGATTGGACAGCAACTATTTTATGGGCAAGGCCCCCCTGCTATGATTCCTCCCCAGGTAACCATGTTAATTCTTCTCCATAGTGGTCTATTTATTTGGAACACTCAGTAATGCATGTGGGTGGGTTAATGCGTGTTAAAATTGTAAATGGCTGCGCATGATGTTGGAAAATTGCTTCAAATGTATTGAAATGGGTTTATTGCTGATCCATAATCTTATTTTCCAGGCTGGGTTTGGCTATCAACAACAGCTTGTTCCTGGAATGCGTCCTGGAGGAGCTCCTATGCCGAACTTCTTCATGCCCTTAGTCCAACAAGGACAACAGGGCCAGCGTCCAGGTGGTCGACGAGGAGCAGGGCCTGTGCAACAAACTCAACAGCCTATGCCCTTGATGCAGCAGCAGGTTAAATTTTGCTTCCTCTCTGCAGTTTTTTGGTTATCCAGTTATATATTTTTTTTAAGACTGGTAAGCTAATGATGGAAGACTCATTCTGCAGATGCTCCCAAGGGGAAGAATGTACCGCTATCCACCAGGGCGTAATGGACCAGAGGGGCCAATGCCAGGCGTTCCTGGGGGTATGCTTTCTGTTCCATATGACATGGGTGGCATGCTTCCTCGTGATTCTGCAATGGGACAGCCCATGCCAATTTCAACATTGGCTTCTGCCCTTGCAAATGCACCACCTGAACAGCAGAGGACGGTGAGTTAATTGACATTACAGGTTATTTATTGGTGACTGAACTAGTGATTTAATGCTCTCGTTCTCTTGGCAGATGTTGGGTGAAAGTTTGTACCCACTTGTTGATCAGCTGGAGCACGAGCATGCAGCAAAGGTTACAGGCATGCTTCTTGAAATGGATCAGACTGAGGTTTTACATCTGCTTGAATCACCAGAGGCTTTGAAGGCTAAAGTTGCTGAGGCTATGGAAGTTCTGAGGAATGTTCAGCAGACTGCCAGCCCGGCTGACCAACTTGCCTCACTTTCCCTCAATGACAACCTTGTTTCTTGAGTGATTCAACGTGGTCCAATTGACTGCTTAATGCGGTTTTTTTTTGATGAATCATCTCCTCTGTTTTGAGAGGATGGTATAAACAGATTTTGCAGGGATGAGTTTTGGGAATACTGCTAGGGTTTTCTCGGGATGTTTTGTCTAGAGTATGAGATTATTTTTGGATTCTTAAGATTATGCTTTTATGTTATGTGGTCCAGAGATTTTATTTCGTCCTGCTTGCGCTACTTTCCTTTGCATTGGTGGCTTCATTTTGGGAGTTGCATGTAGGTGAAGTTGCTCAGGAAGCTGTGCTTAAGCTTTATCTACTACTCTTCCCCTCACCCCCTCTAACTAGGAAATAAAATTCATACACAGCAAGTTTGTTAAGTATATTTATGTCATGAAAGCTTAAAACTTGCAGTAAGGTTTACTTAATGTGGGGAGAGCTGGAATTTGGAGCATCGCCTGTTTTAATCTTATTCTTCTTCTTCTTCTTCGTCTTAATCAAGTAATTAGTATGTATAAGTTTATGGAGGACGGATTTCGCAACTTGATTCCCTTTAGTCTACTTGGGAAGTCGTATATCCTGTTATCGTGATTCATTTCTAGGTCAAAGTGATCAAAGTATGTCATTGAGGTATGGTTTAGCAGAGTGCTTCACTTTTTATGTTATAACATTTTTGTGACATTAATAAATAATCTGCTTAGTGCGCATAGGTCAGAACTTGATTGGGTTCCTCAAAACAAAAAGAGAGGAGAAATCCGAGAGGGACGGTCATATTTATCCATCATAAGTCGGAATCACATGAATATGGAGAAAAAGGAATTTCACCATAAGAGCCTTGAGCCGTGGTATTTTCCCGTTCACCAATTGTGCTAGGCAGAACCGAGAACTCGCACACTTTTCTATACGGGGAAGTTTCTTTATGAAAGCTAGTTGGCCAAACTTAACCTCTGTTTGTTGTTAGAAAAGAAACTCTGTTTGTTGTTAACTTTCTGCTGGGATCTCCACCTTTTTTTTTTTCTTTCTAAATGGACATTAGTCGGAATCATCATCTGAGTAAATGTTCTGACTCGTTGAAGCAATTTGAGGATGTGCTGACTCTTTTATATAAGGAGCCTTTGGTTCTTGTACTATATTTCCATGTCTTTATTTTAATAAAAGGACTTAACCACACATGGTATTGCTAATTACTAAAAGGTGACACATGTTATGAAATAATTAACTAAATAAAAAAACTAATTAAAATTTTAGATGAATTCGATATTATATTAGAGCAAGCACAAGCTGGTTATGACATACTCCCTCCGTTTCAACTTATGTGAACCCATTTGACTGGATACAGAGTTTAAGAAAAGAGAGAAGACTTTTGAACTTGTGGTGTAAAATAAGACACATATATTTTGTGTGGCTATAAATCATTGCATAAAGGTAAATTGTTTCCAAATAAGAAAATGTGTCATTCTTTTTGGCACGGACCAAAAAGGAGAATATATTAGTAATTATAAAACAGAAGTATATCAACTTTAACAATTTAGACTTTTAAATGAGGCAACCACTCCAGGTGGTCCCTAAATTCAACATTTGTCATGCATTTTTGTATTCACTGTTCTCAAATTAACCTTGGTTAAGTTACATAAAAAAAGATTAGAAGAAAATACTTCAAAAATCCATAGTAGGCATTCATGGGGAGCAAACACAAATGGAGTATATAAATAAATAAATAAATGCTAAACAACAACTCAAATATGCACGTTAAACCATAATAGCAATATACATTTTTATTACTTAGAGTTTGTTTGACCAAGTTTCTATGAAGTTAATAGTATTTATTTTTTTTTTTGTCAAAAATATAGTACTTATTTGAAAATATGAGGTGTTTGGCTAAAACAAATAAGTGTTTTTCAGCATTAGAAGCAGTTTTTCCATTTTTAGGAAGAAGCTACAAATTATAGCTTCTTCCAAGAAGCAAAAGCATAAAATTAATTTTTTCAAAATAAAAATACCCTTACCATAAGATTATATTTTCTGAATTATCCTTTTCTAATTTAGCTTTTACTTTTTATCTCTACCATTCCTTTCTTCTCTTTTTATTTTACCTTATTTTTGTTCTCTCTTATTCCTATTTGGACCTATTTGGAATAATTTCTCTACTAACTCCTATTACTCATCTACTATAAATAGATCTCTTTTTATTTTCTTCCGTTGTTTTTTCTTTTCTTCGTCTCCTAACTCCTATTACTCATTGAAATAACAAGGCTAATCCACCAGATTCAAGCACTTTTTTTATAAGGTATAAATTTTTTGTAATATACCAATATTATATGATCTCTAGTTCGTAGATTTATTTATATTTTTATTCATATAATAAAGTTGACATAATAGAAAATTACCTAAATTGTTATTTTCTCAATAATTGATAATGTTTTTCAAACATGTAACTTGTAAGCAGATATGTTCTTACCAATATTATTGCTTTTATATACTTATATTTTATATTGATTAGGGTCTTTAATATATATTACTTTATGTTTTTTACATCAATTACATAGAATTAAAAATTAATTAATTTTTATAATAAATATTTAAAATTTCTCATTTTTGAATAATACTAATTGTAAACTAAACCTCTACTGTCCTTTACCGTATACCCAAAAGTACTTCTTGCAAAGATTGATTAAACACAGTTTGCTTATAGAATATTACAAAAAGTACTCCTCAAACGAATTGGTAAACACAAACTGCTAATCTCTAAAAACTTTTTCGAAAAGCATTTTTGCTCTTCAAAATAAGTAGTTTTTGGCAGCTTGACCAAACAGGTTCTTAATTTTTGAATTATATCACATTGATTTTAGAGTTGAATTAGCCAAACTCAGTTCTTGGTGTACATAAATCTTTTTCTCTTTACCTAGAATAAACTTATTCATTCCTCATATTTATACTAAATCATATTAATCAATATTTATATCTATCTATCTATATCTATATATACACACTATATCAAAAGTACGAAGACCCTTAGCGAAATGTCGTCCTTTTTTATCCTTAAAAAATATGCTTCATATTGGACAAAACAATAATTTAATTATTTTTCTAATTTTTAGGACTTCAAAATTAGTTAAAATTTTGGTTACTAAATTCTTCCTTATTTGACATATTATCTCTTTGTGTAACGATATTAAATTTTCCTAAATCCCCTTTTATAAATAAATTACAACTAATATTTATGAGTTTGAGATCATTAATAAATTTGCTATTTCTATTCTTGAACAAAGAAAGTTCAGTGTAAAATCTATATGAATGGAAATTTTTTAAAGCCTACGAACTCTAACAGCTTGTTTGGATAGTTGTTAAGCATTGTTTCATAATGTATCGTATCGTACTGTATTGTTGATAGTAGGTTATATAGTTGACATTTACACCTTAAGATGACCATACTTAGTTGTTGTTTTATAGATAAATTGCCAACAAAATGCTCTAAATAGTGTTCTTTTGTACCACAGGGAATATTATATGAGAGGAAGCAACATGGAGTGTTTTGGAGACGATAATGTGAAGAAAACACCCACTCGAGAAGTACCCGAGCACAAAAAAGCAAAATATAGCCTGGGCAAGAAGGCCACCGCGACCGCGGTGGACCGTGGCAGGTTAATGAAGTGAGGCAGAAAGGTCAGCTTTCACCGCAGTCGACCGCGGTTGGCCGCGACCGCGGTGCACTGTTCATGCAGCTGGAAGTTTGAGGACCAAAGTGTAATTTCGGAGAAACTTTGTAAAACCCTTATAAGCTTTAAAAACTCAGCCCAACTTGATTCTAAGCTAATTTTAGACTACTTTTGGAGGCAAGAACAAGAGTGAAAAGATCAACCAAACATTAGAGTTTTTCTATCTCCTTTTAATTCTTGCAATTTTACATTATGAACAATTTAGTAGTTTTCTCTTATTGTGTTATGAGTAGCTAAACACTTATCTAGGGTTGATGGAACCAATTGTTGGTTGAAGTTTTGACTCAAGTTGTTATAATCGAGCCGGATTTATGATATGATTGTTCAACTACGTTTTGTATGGTGATTAATTGAATGGGCCCTTGATTAATCGTGTCTAATTACCTTATATTGCTTGAGAAAGAATATTAGGTTAGATAGCTGTTGAACAACACCACTGTGAGCACGTGATTTTTGCCCTATATGAATTATTCCCATAAATTCAAAACAAAATAACTTCTTTTCATTATTTGCAACTTTTGTGGGTTTTGTGACATTTTCTGATAATTGTTTGCATTTGTCTGTGCATGTTTATTTTATTTAATTAATAAAAAATACAAAAATATGTTGCATTCGCATTTGGGATTTAACTCCACATTTTAGGATTAATTAACAAATGAGTTGTTTTATAAAAATGGAAAAATAAAAAAAAATAGTTTATTTTGCACTTTTAATTTTAATTTCGGATTTTGGTAGTCTTCTTTTAATTTAGTAATTAATTAGTTGTTTGTAAATATTGTTTTGAGTAATTAATTTAATTTGGTGGGGTAATTTGACTTAGACTTCAATTTTAGTTTTTATTTTGATGTAAAAAAAAAGAGAGAAAAAAAGAAAGTTTAAATTGGGAAAAGGAAATAAAGGAAAGTCTGTTTGGGTTGTTTTTTGATTCAATTCCCACCAGCCCAAATCACTTTACCCGTTACTCGTTCAAAAATTGGCCCAGGCCCATGTTGTACCCAGTCCAATTCCGAGCTTGTCCAAACGATGCAGCTTCGAGTTTGTTTGGTCCAAGTCCATCTCAACCGTCCATTTACTCGCATCCAACAGCTCAGACTACTCACCCCAATTACATAAGAATGTCCGAACTCCCCTTCATTAAACCTAGTATCCCATTGCGTTTCACTTCACCTCCTTCAGAGAAACCCCCCATGCCCTCTCTGCCATTTCCGCCGGTGCAACCTCCAAACCACCGCCAAACCTCGACCAAAATCACAACCCCAGACTCCTTTTCATACCCCTCTCTACAAATTCCCCAGTAACTTCCCTTGAATCACCACTAAACGAGGATAATTTCAGATCTAAAAAGGGCCGAGGAGCGAAAGAAAAATCTCCCAAATCTTTGCAGGCTTCGATGACTCGGCTAGGTCTGTAATTGTTGTTTCTCGCCGGTTTAACAAGAACCCACGACTAATATCAATTACGGTTCAAAATCTAAGGAGTCAGAGATCCTTTCAAGCCATCTCCATCCTTTGATTTAGGTATTTAAGTTTTTCTTTTGTTCTTCTCATCTTCATCTCTTCCGATTTTCTGCTTCTTTTTCCTCTGTTTCTTTTTTGGGGTTAATTGTTCTGTACACCTTTAAGATTGAGTTATAATTGGTTTAAAATAATTGCTTTATTAAACATGTGTCGATATTTTAAGTTATTTTCGAAAAAAAGATAAGGAAAAATGGTCTCATGTTTCAAATTCTGTGTTAATTTGTTTGGACAGCCCGATTATAATTTGAATTGGGCTCAAAATCAGAAGTCCAAGGGAGGGGGAATTAAGTTGGGTTGACAGGCCCAATTTTAGAACTTGGACTTTGGGCCAGCACCGACCCATTTGGCTTCCCGCAGTAAAAACAGGGGTATTGAGGGTTAAGGAATATATCTGTTAACTGATTAGGAAGCTGCTAGGAAGGTGTCTTGGGGACTTCACTAAAAATACTGATTTTAAGCTAGGGATTGAATAGCAAAAAGGAAAATATCAAAAGGTTTTAAGTGCAAATAAGAATCCCTTTTATGCTGCCATAATAACTTGCCTATAAAGGCAACCTTGCTTGCTTTTGAAGGCAGAAAAAAATGACAAAAAGCACAAGCGGCTGGGGGAGTGATTCTGAAAAAACACTGAAATTCTGTATCACTTGGGGTGGGAATTGATTTTGAATCTGCTCCCTAATCTTAAGTTTCAACTAGAATTTGAAAAGGCTTCAACGAATCCTTGTTTTATCTGGGAAAAATGGTTCAAAAAGCTGAAATTGCTGGATTTTTGAAAGCTGTTTGATTGGTTTTACTGTTGATCTCTGCTGCTATACTTGCTAGCCTTGTGTCGTTCTAAGCTGATTCTCAAGCTTTTGTTTAACTTTGTTGTAACCAGGTACTCATTCGACCTCAATAACATGTTGAAATAGGAATGAGAATGTTGATGGCACCATGTTTTTATGACAATCTATTTCAGATTATTTGGTTTTGTATTCACGTGAGCCTTGTTGATTAACTTCTGTGTATTTTAATAGCTGATTCGAGTGGCTGTAGTACTCTACTGAAACTAAGTGTTGTAGTTTTAATGTTGATTAGTAGTAAGTCCTGGTCTCTGTTGTTCTAGCGTGTAAGAGATGTGTATTTCATCTCAAATTGGTTGAAATTGTTAGAAAAATCGAAGTACGATACCTATTTGAATTAGTTTGATCCCGGTTTTTAGCTATGAATGTTCGTGTTGGTGAATCTAATCATGTTAGGTTTAATTGAGATTGGTTAAATTCCCGTTTAAATTTTGCAGATTGCTTGGAAATAAGAATTGTTGGAAATTTTTCATATGTCACCAGCTTGGTCACTATTTTGTTTGATAGCTATTAGTGGTCCGTGTAATCGCTGGAGCCTTACATTGAAATATAAGGTTGAATTGCTAAGTTAGAACTTATCATGTTTATTCTATTGGAGACAAACATATAAATGTGCATTTTTTTTTCTTTCATTGTCTTCTTGTGAAATGGTGAAGAAAAATGTTGATGAAAATATTGTAAAAGGCAGATGGATGACTAATTGGTATAGTCCTATAGGCAGAATTGAAGGAATTTCATTACGTCAATTTGATCGCAATTGTTGGCTACTATCTGATTAATTACTGTTAGATTAAGTCATAATTTGTTGTGCCTTGGATTGTTCTGGATTTGCTCTAAACAACTGAGCATGGGGTGTCTAAAATCTATAAGCTCATCCGTGGAAATCGTCTTTCAAGGAACAAATTTTTGTGTGCAAATTCGTTGCACCAAGCTTGAGTGATTCAGTAGTCTCATTTGTGCAGCCAGTCTCCCTTCCAAGGAATCTAGATACTTTTGGTATGGGGTTCAACCCTACCATTACATACATGAGAAGAGCTAGGAAAATGAAAAAGAAAGCATGAGCATTGCCAAAGCCAGTCCCGCGTCTGTCTAGGTCATTCGTTAGGCCGGGTACCAGGAAGCAACTATTGTCAAGGGTCCCTGGACCATTGATTGGAGCCGATGGAGATTTGGAGAAGGGGTTCGAAAGGTTATTCTCCGAGGTCAATATGGTTCAGGCTGGGGAAGGGTCCAGCAAGGCAGATGTGTAATTTGTGGGACCACGTGCAAAAGTCAACAACTGGAAGCTACTCATCTTCCTATCCGGAAGGAGTCTTGGTAGTGGGTTTTGATTTTCTTTTAGTTGTCTGGATTATTCCAGGGTCTGTAATTCAGATATTATGTTCCGTCCAGTTGGATGTGTTAAAACCCTTTTATCTTTATATTCAATGAAATGCAATTGTTCCTTTTCCTTCAGTTCTTCTAGTTTTATTTTGTTTTCTTCGTTTGTACAGTTCTTTTTATGCTGATATCAATGACATGACATGCATGAGGAATCTTCGGCCTAGTTTTAAAAACCAACCTAACTCTGAAATAATAATACAAGAAATTGAGTGTGATGACGAGTTGGAATTTGATGATGATGAGGCCTATGAAGAAATCAGTAAGAAACTAAGTCATTTTGAGGAAAAGCCCAAACCCAATTTGAATGACACAGAAACAGTTAATCTAGGGGACCAAGAAAATGTCCGTGAAACCAAAATAAGCTTCCATTTGGAACCCCAACTCAGGGAGGAGATCATTAAAGCACTGTTCGAATATAAAGACATTTTTGCATGGTCCTATGATGACATGCCGGGTCTAAGCACTGATTTAGTGGTTCACAAGTTGCCCACGGACCCAACATTCCCTCCTGTCAAGCAGAAGCTGAGAAAATTCAAGACGGATATGAGTGTAAAAATCAAGGAAGAAGTCACCAAGTAGTTCGATGCCAAAGTCATTCGGGTTACCTAGTATCCCACCTGGTTAACCAATGTTGTGCCTGTACCGAAGAAAGATGGCAAGACCAGGGTGTGTGTTGACTATCGGGATCTCAACAAGGCAAATCCAAAAGACAATTTCCCGTTGCCGAACATCCATATCTTGATTGACAATTGCGCCAAACATGAGATTGGATCTTTTGTGGATTATTACGCGGGTTATCATCAGATCTTAATGGACGAGAAAGATGCAAAAAAGACGGCATTCATCACGCCGTGGGGAACGTACTGCTATCGGGTCATGCCATTCGGTTTGAAAAATGCTGGGGCAACCTACATGAGGGCAATGACAACAATATTCCATGATATGATACACCAAGAAATCGAGGTGTACGTGGATGATGTGATCGTGAAGTCTAGGAAGCAGTCTGACCATGTCAGGGATCTGAAGAAGTTCTTCCGAAGGCTTCGCAGGTACAATCTCAAGCTTAATCCTGCAAAGTGTGCTTTAGGGGTGCCGTCTGGAAAGTTGCTGGGGTTCGTAGTCAGCCGCCGGGGTATTGAATTGGACCCATCAAAAGTCAAGGCTATCCAAGAATTGCCACCTCCGAAGAACAAGACCGCGGTGATGAGTTTGTTGGGGAGATTGAATTATATAAGCAGGTTCATCGCTCAGCTCACGACAACTTGTGAGCCTATCTTCAAGCTATTAAAGAAAGATGTTGCGGTCAGGTGGACAGATGAATGTCAGGAGGCATTTGATAGGATAAAGGGGTATTTGTCAAATCCACCCGTGTTGGTCCCGCTAGAACCAGGGCGACCTTTGATTCTATATTTGACGGTATTGGACAATTCATTCGGCTGTGTACTGGGCCAACATGATATCATTGGCAGGAAGGAGTAGGCCATATATTATCTCAGCAAGAAATTCACACCGTACGAGGTTAAATACACCCAGCTTGAGAGGACATGTTGCACCCTAACTTGGGTGGCGCAGAAGTTGAAACATTATTTGTCATCTTATACTACTTACCTCATATCTCGCTTAGATCCATTGAAGTATATCTTTCAGAAGCCCATGCCTATAGAGAGGCTTGCAAAGTGGCAGATCCTGCTCACAGAGTTTGACATTGTCTACGTGACTCTAACTGCAATGAAAGCACAAGCCTTGGCGGATCATTTGGCTGAGAACCCGGTTGATGAAGATTATGAACCTTTGAAAACTTATTTCCCCGATGAAGAGGTGATGTACATTGATGAGTTAAAACAAGTCGAGAAGCCCGGATGGAAACTTTTCTTTGATGGAGCCGCAAACATGAAGGGCGTGGGGATAAGAGCAATACTTATTTCTGAAATAGGGCAGCACTACCCTGTTACGGCTTAGCTTCGTTTTTACTGTACCAACAACATGGCTGAGTATGAGGCATGTATTTTGGGTTTGAGGTTAGCTGTGGATATGGGTGTCCAGGAAGTCTTGGTCTTGGGTGACTCGGACCTCCTGGTGCACCAAATTCAGGGAGAATGGGAAACACGGGATTTGAAACTCATACCGTACAAACAGTATTTGCATGATCTTTGTCAACGATTTCAATCAATAGATTTCAGGCATATCCCAAGAATACATAATGAAGTCGCTGATGCCTTGGCCACTCTGGCGTCAATGTTACATCATCCAGATAAGGCTTATATGGACCCTTTGCAGATTCAGGTCCGTGATCAGCATGCTTACTGTAATATGGTAGAAGAAGAACTTGATGGGGAGACATGGTTCCATGATATCAAAGAATACCTCCAGATGGGGGTATATCCGGTACAGGCCACAGGTGATCAGAAAAGAACAATTCGACAATTGGCAAGCAGATTTTTCTTTAGTGGAGGGGTATTGTACAAAAGAACTCCAGATCTGGGATTGCTAAGATGCATAGATGCAAGACAGGCCATAGCTATCATGACTGAGGTACATTCCGGAGTTTGTGGACCGCATATGAGTGGGTACGTTCTGGCAAAGAAGATTCTCCGAGCAGGTTATTACTGGCTCACTATGGAGCGGGATTGCATCAGTTTTGTACGCAAATGCCATCAGTGCCAAGTGCATGGAGATTTGATTCATTCTCCACCATCTGAATTACACACAATATCTGCACCATGGCCCTTTGTTGCTTGGGGCATGGATGTCATTGGGCCAATTGAGCCAACATCATCAAACGGAAACAGGTTTATTCTAGTAGCCATTGATTATTTCACCAAGTGGGTTGAAGCGAAAACTTTCAAATCTGTGACCAAGAAAGCAGTGGTTGATTTTGTGCATTCAAATATCATCTATCGATTTGGGATTCCAAAGGTAATAATCAAGGACAATGGCGCTAATCTCAATAGTCATCTGATGATGGAGACATGTTAGCAGTTTAAGATTATACATCGCAATTCCACCCCATATCGCCCTAAGGCAAATGGAGCAGTCGAGGCAGCCAACAAGAATATAAAGAAGATACTTCGAAAAATGGTGGAAGGTTCTAGGCAGTGGCATGAAAAGCTGCCGTTTGCATTGCTGGGTTATCGCACTACTGTCCGTACTTCAGTAGGAGCCACTCCTTATTTGTTGGTGTATGGCACAGAGGCAGTAACACCCGCAGAAATTGAAATCCCATCCCTTCGGATTCTCGCTGAGGCAAAAATTGATGACGTTGAATGGGTCAAAACCCGCTTGGAGCAATTAAGTCTGATTGATGAAAAGAGATTGGCAGCAGTGTGTCACGGCCAATTGTACCAACAGAGAATGGCGAGGGCATATAACAAAAAGGTACGTCCATGGAAGTTTGAAGTGGGTCAATTAGTGTTGAGACGTATCTTGCCTCATCAGGCTGAAGCAAAAGGAAAGTTCGCCCCAAACTGGCAGGGTCCATTTGTTGTAACTAAAATGTTGTCCAATGGCGCATTGTATTTGACAAATGTAGAAGGGAAATGTGTAGAAATGGCTATCAATTCTGATGTAGTAAAGAGATACTATGTATGATTTCTTTGTTTGATTGTACTTGTTTGTATTTGGCATATTTTGAAGATTGAAATGACGAAGGCGTTTTGTACTGCTATCTAAACACTTTATCCCTCGTCATCCCTTTTGAGCCTTATTTATTTTCTTTTTTACCCCTCTTTCGGAATCAGTAGAGAATATAGAAATACAAGCGTGAAAGATAAAAAAAGGAAGAAAAGAAAAGAGAAAGAAAAGAACGAAAAAGAGAGAAAAAGAAGAAAAGAGAAAAGAAGAAGAAAAACAATAAAAGAAGAAGAGAGAAAACCAAAAGAGAAAAAGAGAAAGAGAAAAAGAAAGATCACGACAACAAAGTAATTTCTATGACATGAACTACGTTCGACCTGATTCCTTTTAAGGATACGTAGGCAGCCTCACGGTTCGGTCTCATCAAAATAAAAATCCAAAAGTCCCCAAGCAAGAAACTGGGGCAGAAGTTGTGGTTGTTGTAAGAAATCTGATTCCGAAAGTTGTAATTTTGAACCCATGTGAATTGTTTTGAGCCTTTGATATCCTTTCTTTTTAACCCTATCCAAAAGTCCACGTTACGGTCCAAAGAAAGACCTTCCGATCAGTCTTTGAGAAATGCCAAGTCGAGCAGGTAAATGTAATTCATGTCAGGGGCAACACTCTGGTTCAAGCAGGAAAAATAAAAATGAGAGAGTCTTATTGGTGAAAACCTTCACATGCACCGTAAGGCGACGGGAGTTGAGAGAAATAAAAATAAGAGAGTCTTATTGGTGAAAACCTTCACAGGCACCGTAAGGCGACGAGAGTTGAGAGAAATTAAAATGAGAGAGTCTTATCGGTGAAAACCCTCACGGGCACCTTGAGGCGAAAGTGAGTTGAGAAGCGAAATGAGAAAGGTCTGTTGGTGGAAAACTGTTTCAAGGCACCGCAGGATGAACAAGGTCAAGGATTGGGTGAAGTAATCAGATCATGGAAATTCTGAGGCAACATAGTACGACGACTGAAAGTTGATTGGTTGGACAGATTCAGCCGATTAATCCGAAATGCATGTCATGATCATTGGTACCAGCTGTTCCACTCAGATAAGTTTCTTTTTCTTTTTCCCTTTGTAGCAGTCATCCGGTTTTGGATTCTTCCTATCCTTAACCCGCAAAGTCATTGCATTTCATTTTCTTTTGGGTTTATTTGTCTAAGATGTTTCAATGTCAGTCTTATTCAAAGCAAGTGAAAAAGAATTTCAAAGCTCACTACCAACTTCCAAAATTGCAAAGCATGGTTTGGTCAGCGTACCAAAGACAGCATAATGTAAGGTGGGATACAGGGGATCACTGGAAGTTTCATCGATGGAATGGTTTGGTAATGTCATGGACGATGCAAAGGTTCAGATAAAGGGGTCAGAGGAGTGAAACAACAACATGGGTACAGAACACTCGGTTCGTCAAGGTCAAGGGGTTTGAAAGTCAGTCAGGAAGTCAAAGCGGTTCAGGGCCAGTTCGGGGAAGTCAGTCAGAACCAAACAATGCAGCGGAAAGATCTTCAGCAAGAATGCCATCAGCTAGCCACCATTTTAAACTGACAAATTTTCTTTGATTGAAACAGGGGCAGAAAATTTTAGTTGTTTCGGAGAAATCCTCCGTGGAGAGGGCAGTCACCAAACAGGTTTGATTTTTGATTTTCAGGACCTTCCTGGAAAATGGGACCTAGTTTAAAGTTCAGAAATAGCATAATCTAGCATAAATGTATCCCAGAAGAATATAAGTTAGCTTAGAAGTTTGCATGTTTGAGATAGGATTTAATTAGGAGTTTCCAGGACCCTCCTGAATAATGGGACTTAGCTTTAAGATTTCGATTAGATAACAACATTTAGCGTAAACTCTACTGTTGGGTGTGAGCACGTGATTTTTGTTTCGCGCGACAATCGCTCCAAAAGAAATAAAAATGATAATAATTGGTCCTGCTGTACAATTTTTGGATTTTTACATGGCACTTTGTTAATTATTTACGATTTTTGCCCATTTTTATTTTTATTTAAAACAAAATACAAAAAATGTATGTGTCATGCGTAATCTGAACCGTAACGCGGTTGTTAAATAGAAAATCATAAATAGGCATCTTTGTCCGTGATTTTGTTTTTTGTTCGATTTTACCTGTTTTAAAATATTTTAATGTGTGTGCAATTAATTGTATTAAGTGTTTATTTAATTATAATTTGATTTACTTAGGTTTTGTTTTTTTTAAAAATAAAGAAAAAATAAAATAATAATAAAGACCCTTCTTTTTTTGGACTTGGGCCAATTTTAAACAAATTGGCCCAAACAAACTCAGCCCAAAACCAGGCTTGCCCGGTCCGTGTCCAGTTGACACCAAAGACGTCCAAACGACGTCGTAATGGTTGAGTCTGATCTGAGCCGTTGATCTCTGAATGATCAACGGCCGAGATCACCTCCTCATAACCCACTAATGACCCCGACCCGTTTCCACTCGAACCGACCCAAACCCTCTAAAAGATGAAACGACACCGTTTCCTTCGAGCTGAAGGATCCTGGCCCTTCATCGTGCCTCATCCGACGGCTGAGATCGACCCACCCATTCCATATATAAGCCTCTTAACATACCCTGCCCCCCTATCCAATACCCTAGCCTTCGTCTCCACAGACCCTTCCCCTCAAACCCTAGCCGCCCCCATCTCCCTTCACCAGAAACCCGGCGGCATGAACGTCGGTGACCTTCACCTTAACACCCTAGAATCCCCTTGCCATCCTAAACATGGATCTGTTAACTACTTAACTCGAATACCATCCCACCTGCTCGAATCTTCATTTGAAGATTCGAGTCAAAACTCGATCTACACCGTTTAACCCCAGCTTCACACCAGACACTCCCCAGACCCCCTCGAGACCAAACCATGCTTGGTTTGGTCCGAATCTGATCAGGGAAGCATGAATCCCAGATCTGATTTTTTGGAACCTTAGGGTTCCTCATCACTGGTCCATGTCCGTTCGAGCCAAAGAAATTAAGGTCTAATGGACCTTAATCGAAGTGTTTCTCATCTGAGAAACACTTCGATTAAAGTCCGTTCAACCTTAAGAATGGTCTGTCCGAGTCCGAGTTAAGGTTTTGATTTTTCGAGATTTGAGGTGAGTCTTGCTTTTTCTTTTCTTATTTCTGTTTAGTCCATGTGATTGACTAAAAGTCTGTTCATGTTTGTTTTAATTTGTGTCTTTGAATTTTATCAACTTTTGTTTGTCCACTTTACCTGAACCTCTGCGTTTGTCTGAATCCCTCTCCTATTCTGATAATGCGTATGTATGTGCTATGCGAATGATTGAGCTTCAAATGTTGACTGATCAATTGGCTCCTCGAGTACCATTTTGTTTAGTCAGTATAATTCAAATCGTGTGTCGATACAGTTAAATGTTTGATTGGTGGTTACGATTGTATGTGTTATAACTAGTATAGTCGAGTCGACATGTGTCGTCAATTAGTTTCAACTGTCTGAACAAAAATAAATCGATTTGCTTCTTTTAAACATTGCCTGAATCAATTAAGAACTAAGTTCAGTTACTTATAGTTGTTAATGTGATTTCAGAAACCTAAGGTTTGGTCTGTAATTGCAATCTGAATTGATGGCATGTGCACTTGTGCACAACATGTGCATAAAGGCCCTTTTCGAATTAAAATAGTTTGACAGCATGCTTGTCAGATTATATTCCTGCTGCCCATGTTTGCTTTTAGTAAATAAAATGGGAAAGAGGACTGTCAGGGAATGTCATGAAGGGTTTTATTTCTAAATAATTAAGTGGAAAAAGAAAACAGAGCACATGGGAGGGGGTATTCTTTTGGTCTAAACAGGCTGTTAAAGGGCTAAGTTTAAGGCTTATAAAAAGGGGGGAATATACACAGAAAGAAGAAGATGGACAGAGGATAGATAGAGACAGAGGGAATTAAGAAAAGATAGAAGACAATCAGATAGAGAATTGAGAGGAGGGAGCTGAAATACACACATATTAAACACACACAGACAGACAGAGAGAACTGGAAAAGATTTCTTTTAATAACTTCAGTATAATTTCAAAACTGAAGATTGATATTTGGATTTTGGAAAGAAAGGAGATAGAAGGAGAGATATACAGAAAGCAGAAACTGTCTTCTTCTTCCTGCTGTTTGTTTCGATTCCCAGTTTGTTTAGCCTGTTCAAATAAGTGCTGATTTCCTCTCAAGTATCAGCTAGGTTTCTGCTGTTTGGTTCTTATTGGTTTGTTTTCTTTTGAATTGGACCGTTTGAATTCTGAGTCCACTCCTCTGCTTGTTGCTGTCATTTTTGCTGCCTCTTCCCATTGGCTATAACTGCATCTTGCATTGAGATTTTTGTTACCTGCTGTTACTGTTGCTGCACTTGTTGTCATTGTTGCTCTGCTGACTTCCCTTTTCTTCAATTGTCAAAAGACTTCCAGGTACACACTTCTGAAACTATTTGTTGTTGAAAGTTTGAAGCTTTGAAGCAGAAATAAAAGAAATGAATGTTGATTCCTTCACAATACCCATGTTCAAAACATGGCCATAGGTTGAATGGTAGTAGGCCTGCATTTGTTTAAGCTCGTGCCAACTGCAACTGCTCTGTATAAATCAACATACATTCTGTTCGAGATGAACTATTAGATAGCATTGTTTAATAGTAATGACAGTATAACATAGACAGTATGTTTGATTTAGTATACATTCAGTTTAGTATAACATTCTGTTTGATTTAATTATGACAGTATAACATAGAACCATGGCAATCACCTGTATGTATTTTGCCTAGACCACTGAATTGTCAAATCTGTGGTACTTGGTCTGGGATAAATGTATCCCAAACAAACCCTCATGCAGTCACATTAAGAGTCTGGCTATAAATGCCAGCTCTCCTGTCAGATTATTTGTTCCGATATAGGTTCGATATCGGGCTTCTGTATAGATTCATTGTTTCGAAATAATGCGATAACTTTTGAGGAAAAATAATAGGCGTTTTTTGAGTTCAATTAGCAGCAGTTTTCCTAATAAACAGCCGATTTCATTTATCAAGTCCAAATAGGCTAGCCTTAAAAATAAAACTCGGAGGTCGTCAAATATAAGTCAGTATATGTTATTAGTTTGCTTGCAATCTCACTTAGCAAATTAATAAGCGTATTTACTCGATGAAGACAAGGCATGAGGTAACTCTCACCTCATAAACAATCAATCAGGTAATCAAACAAAATTTAGGTTCGGCAAACATAGTAAAGATCCAGTATGTATTTGTTCAAACAAGTAAGTTCGGTACCATCTTTCTTTTATTTTTAGAGACAAACGTAATAGAAATGTAGTCACTGTAGGATACCCTTCTAAAATAATGAGATGAGCCTTGCCAAATAAAAAATGCAAATTGCGGGGCCCTCAATAATTAACCATAATAAATACTCAGAGTTCGGGACGGACTATTTAGTGAATTCCACTGTCTTCTACAAAGATAATAACGCGTTAGACTCTGTTGGCGCGGCTTAATTAAATCACATTCTTAAATTCGGGTGCACATTGATGTGACCCAAATCCAAATCTCAACGAAGTCCAAATGTGTCGACAATCACGGGTGCATTGATTGTGACGTGGTTCGAGACGCATTTTCACGACGTTGCAATTCTGTAAAATAAATGATAATAACAAAAGCGGTTAAAACTTAATAAAAGCACATAAGTTACAACATGTATTTAAATCAGATATTTAGCTATTATAACAATTTAAGCGACCGTGCTAGAACCACGGGATTCGAGGGTGCCTAACACCTTCCCTCGGGTCAACAGAATTCCTTGCTTAGAATTTCTGGTTCGCAGACTTCATTTGGAAAAGTCGAAAATTTCCTCGATTTGGGATTCAAGATAAACCGGTGACTTGGGACACCAAAAACCAAACCTTTCCCAAGTGGCGACTCTGAATTAAATAAATAATCCCATTTCGAATATTGTCACTTAAATTGGAAAAACTCCCCTCGCGCATTTAACCCTTCGGGGCCGGGCGCGCAAAAAGGAGGTGTGACAGCTCTGGCGACTCTGCTGGGGATATTGACCCAGAACCACTGGTTCAGGGTTCAAGAATTCGAGCTTAGAATAATTGTTATATTTGGCTTTATTATCTGATCTTTATTACATGTTTTTGCATAACGTGCTAAATGTTGTCTTTTACCGCTTTGATATTATCTGAACTGTATATAAACTGTGCCGAAACCCTTCTCTTCTTACCTCCGGGGAGAAGCTCGCTGGTCGAGACTCCCTATTCTGTTAGTGTCAATACCTGAAATAAGAAAGAGGTCGGACAAGTTACAAAGCCGGACGATCTCGCGGGTCCCCGGTACGTAGCCCCCTCCTCGACTCGAGTTGTCCGCTCGGGTACACAGTCTAGAACAAATACCCAGGGTATAAACCTAGTATAACGAAACTTCATGCCGGATCCCTAGTAGGAACGTTTATTTGCATCATGTTGCATTTGACTTAGGGGGCTCAACACAGGGGTTGGGTCCGTCTAGGACAGACAACTTGAAATGAAAAGACCACCCTGCTGCATCCTATTTGTTTTGCGCATTTATTTGCTTCAGTTCCGCATGCTGACCGGTTTCTAAAAAAGAGGAAAAAATAATAACGTAGGGAGATAATTACTTATTTTGGGAAAATAAAACCAATGTCCAAGTAGTGTCACAACCTCGCCGGAATTTTTCTAAAAAAAAAAAGAATAAAACCAACATTTGTCTTTTAGTTTGATTTAAAAAAAAAACATATAAAATTTTTTCTTTTCTTTTAAAAATCAAAAAGGGCATTTATTTAAAAGTAAAAAAAATTGGAAATTCATAATGTGTTGTTTCTTTCGTAGCACCTCTTTATAAATTCAGATTAATAGTCCAAATACTTCCTTTTTTTTAAAAAAAAAAATCTTTAGTCTTTATCTCTTTTCGAAAGAAAATAATAAAAAAATATTCTTGCTTTCTGGGTTTAATTGATTTTCTCTATTCATGTTACCGAACTACGCGGGTCTGATTCTCACCGGATGTGAGATACGTAGGCAAACCTCATCGGTTCCGGCCCCAATTAAAAAAAATCCCCCAAAAAAAAAAAATATATTTTTCTTTAGTTCTTTCTTTATAAGTGTTTCTTTAGAAAATACAAAAAAAGGGGAAATAAAAAAATAATATAGAAGTTTTCTTTAAACTCAAATAAAATGGTCTCTTTCTTTCTGAAGTCTTTCATGTGTAATAATGAAATAAGAATTAAAAATCAGTAATAAAAATCCAAAAAATACTCTTTGCTTTTAGTCTCTCTTTTGTAAAATGTTCAAAAAAAATAGTTGAAAGATTGAATCCCAAAATATTAGGACTTTTCTTTAGAAGTGCTTTTGTAAATAAATGAAACTCAGAAATTCCAAATCATTTTTCTTAAAAGTCCCTCTTTCAAGAGGCAACATCATGACAAAAAAGAAAATATATTCTTTCTTCCGTAGAAAAGGGTGAAACAAATGAAAAATCAACCAAAACACATTTTTAGAAGCAAATAATATTTTTAGAAGTCTTTCTTTAAAAAAAATAAAACAAAAATCAAATAAAAAAAAATATCTTCTTTCTTCTTTTAGAGCACTTCTTTTGAAAATTCAAAAAAAAAAAGAGAGAGTTAGTTTACTTACTCCATTCACGATCGCCCGAACTACGCCGGTTTGATTCTCACCGGGTGTGAGATACGTAGGCAACCCTCGTCGGGTTCAACCCCCATTTTTGCTGAAATAGCCAAAATCAATGAATAAAAAAAAAATTGTGTTTCAAACTTTAAAAAGAGTCGTAAATAAATCGGGTGATGCTGTTTTGTCATAAATAACCGAATGTTCCCGAAAGGGACGCCGGAAGGCTGACTTTGCATAAATAGCCACCCTTGGGTCTTGTTTAGTATTTTGTCCAGTTGACTCACACGGTCTTAAAATCTTCGTCCTCAAGGTGTTTAAAGGCCGTGTTCAAAACTTAATCCCTTTTGTAAAATATTTTTGAGTCAAAATCATTTTTTTTGTTGAAATCACCTTAATAAATGTGCAGGATGAGCACGATGCAAAATGAACATTTTTCAATAATGACCAAAATCCCTGTCAAGTTACGGCTATGGTGGAATGATCTAGGTGCTGAAGGACAAAATGAGGTCAAGAAACATCTGAAAGGTCTCGTGGGTTTGTTGGAAATTCAACCTCGGGGAGATATCATAAGAGCTTTGGTTACCTACTGGGACCCAGCGCACAATGTTTTCCATTTCTCTGATTTCGAACTCACTCCGACTTTGGAAGAAATGGCCGGGTACATCGGGAACGCTGAACTTCCGTTGAGGCAAAAATACTTGGTCGCCCCAAGAGTTGTCATGGTGCATAGGTTCCTAGATTCATTGAAGATACCTAGAACAGTCCACAACCCGGATCTGACAGCCGGATTTTGTACTCCATGCTTCATATATGATAGTTACGGTCATGAGGGGGATTCAATAATCCAATCAACAAACTGTGCAGCAAAGGAGTTCGTCAGAAGTGGGACAAGCACAGATGGGTAGCGTTCGTGATGATGTTCTTAGGCCTTCTGGTATTTCCAAGGAAAGACGGAAACATTGATTTAAAGATATCCGGGGTCGTCAGCACTTTACTCACGCAAAGTGACAGTACTCTCGCGCCTATGGTGGTATCTGACATCTTTCGAGCTCTTACAGTTTGTAAAGCTGGGGGAAATTTCTTCGAAGGTTGTAACTTGCTCCTACAGATATGGATGACCGAGCACCTCTGCCATCATTCCGAGATTTTGAGCCATGGTTCCCCGGAAAAGACCTGCATAGAAGAATCTTACACGAGAACCAAAGAGATCAGTTTGCCCAAAGGAGTCCTGGCATGGACCTCGTTCTTTCAAGCTCTTACTGCCAGCCAAATACAATGGACGTTGGGATGGTTGCCTGTTGATGAGATCCTATATATGTCTGCAGCTAAAACTCATTTCTTACTAATGGGGCTTAAGAGCATTCAACCTTACGCACCCTGCCGAGTTTTGAGACAGTTCGGAAGATGCCAAACAGTACCTCATGAGGAAGATCTTAGCACTCAAGCAGTTGAGATAAGTCCTAACGGACAATTCCCAGAAGCAAAGATTCGCCAAATCTGGAGTGAGTGTCAATATTTGAAATCAGATACTTGCGTGCGGGATCGAGCCAAAGGAGAGACGGCGCCAGGTTACCTTGCATGGTATAGAAGGGAACTTGAGCATGAAAGGCCAGCTAAGAGACCCCACATCCGGAATTTCACCGAATCATCGCAAAGGCAGTGGGATTGGTTAGCAAAGGAAAGAGGCTATTGCGCCGAAATCAGCAGGTTAAAGCAACAAGTGGAAAGTTTGAAATATGAGCACAACGTGCAAGATGCTACCAATTTGGGAGAGCGAAACAGGTTAATTCGGGACAACAAAAGACTCAGAGCCCAGATCAAACAGATAAGGGTGGATGCGGATAAACAGCCAAGGCATCGATCAGACGAGCAGCTGATAAAAATGCTAAAAGGTGAAATCAGGGAATGGCGAGATGGTTCGGAGAAGTCTGAAAACGTCATAGCAGAGCTCAGGGCACAGTGGGATACAAGAGCAGATAAGCATCGCCGATACCTGAATCAATTGGAAGGCGACCACGAGAAAACTGTTGCTAAAATAAAGAGAGAGATGGCTACACTTGAGATCAAAGCAGCTAATCAGGCCAAGGGTTTCCAAATTGAGAGCAGATACTGGTACGACTCAATAGCCCAGATGAAGTTGGAAGTACGGCGACTGAAGCACCAGCATATACAGGATGCTCAAGTATTCAAGATATGTAGCGATCAGATAAAACGCCTACTCATAGAGAAGAAGCAAACCAGAGATAGGATCAAGGCCATTGCCCATGCCATCACCAGACGATGTCTACGATGTGAGAACATGTCCAACGTTACCGTCCTCTCGGCAGTGATGGGTTATGTCAAGCAGACTATGCATGAGCTGGAGCAACTTGAGAGGGATCTCACGCCTAGGACCGCGGTGAGGCCGAACGATGCCCCGCGGACACCAATTTTCAAAACCATAATGCACTCATAAGTCAAATCTGTATCTTAGCATCTTCTGCTTGTTTTTCCCATCAGGGTGATTTTTAGTCTATTTTGAGTCTAGGTTTATTTTCAAAATTCGCTTTTTCTTTTTGCAAAATGTAGTTTGTAATAGACCATTTCAACAATAAAGAGGTTGCTTCTTTTACGCTCATTTGTGTTCTTCGAACTACGTAATGATCTGATTCACGTAGGCATCGTGATACGTAGGCAATCCTCATCGGATCCGGTCGCATTTCTTTTACTGCAAGATAAAAAATAAAAAATAAAAAATAAATAAAATAAAAGAAAAACAAAAAAAAAAGGGGAAAAAACTAATAAGAGGAAAAATGCCGGAATGACGCATGCTCTCATAGCAAACATATAGTAATCCACTTAACTGTATAGGTGCATCATGCCCAACGTGAGATTAACTATCTGTTATTTGCTACAAATTAACCGTGCGTTTGTCATTGAGTATTTCCAGGGTTTTTGAAAAGACGGTTGGTTTGGTGAAAGTCTGGCCTCGCACTCATACTTCACGAGGTCAAGGAGAAGTGTTCAACTACCTGTTGTTAGGACCAGAAGCAGTACTCACACTTACTTCACCAGGTCAAAAGGAAAGTGTGGAAATGTCTTCAGAAATTCCATTGCAAACAATCCCTGTTTCCGAGGAGAGCTCGATCTCAGCCGTCCTCACACCTGAATCCGCAACTGCGGAGGAAAATAGAATCCTACGGCTCCGCATGTTGGAAATGCTGGACGATTGGAATAATGGGAAAGAGCCGCCAAGTGTCGTCCCCGGATTCCCTGAATTATTCTCCAGGTCAAGTGGGACTTCTAATGTCCCCATAAATTATCCTGCTACCCCATTCGGGTACCCAGCCACCTCAGCCTTCTCTGCTGGATCGCCTTCTGAGCCTCATCCCCGAATGTCATCCACTGATGCAAGCATGAACATCTTTACTGCATCGCCTTGCCCGATTACGGCACAGCCTACCACGTACAAGCCAAGCTTTGACTCATCCTCTTTTACATTCCAAGCACCATCGTTCTCAATGGAACCAACTAGGTTCGCTACCAGTACTAACCCTCTACCGCCTCAGTGCGAGCCCGCACCTGGGCAGGATCAGAACCCCAGAACTGCAGAACAAAATGAGATTGCCAAGAGAATGAGAAGCCTTGAACAAAGTTTGAAGAATATGCAAGGATTGAGCGGACAAAAGAGCGTCTCTTACGCCGACCTGTGCATGTTCCCTCACGTGCACCTGCCAACGGGTTTCAAGACCCCAAAGTTCGAGAAATACGATGGGCACGGTGACCCCATTGCACATCTTAAGAAATACTGCAACCAATTACGGGGAGCCGGCGGAAAAGAAGAACTGCTGATGGCGTATTTTGGGGAAAGTCTAGTAGGGATAGCTTCGGAATGGTATATGGATCAGGAAATGTCCCGATGGCATATATGGGATGATCTCGCCAGAGATTTTGTAAAACAATTCCAGTATAACATCGACATTGCGCCAGACCGAAACTCTCTGTCGAATTTGAAGAAGAAACCTTCGGAAAGCTTCAGAGAATATGCTATTAAGTGGCGTGAACAGGCGTCGAGAGTGAAGCCTCCCATGGATGAAGTGGAAATGGTCACTACCTTTCTCCAGGCTCAAGAGTCTGACTATTTCCAAAACATGATGTCAGCCATGGGTAAGCCATTCGCGGAAGCAATCAAGATAGGAGAGATGGTAGAGAATGGGCTGAAAACGGGTCGGATATTGAGTCAAGCAGCCATAAGGGCAACCTCCCAGGCCGTCCAAAGCGGGTCCGGAGGAACGACAAGGGGGAAGAAGAAGGAAGAAACGACTATGGCAGCCTCGGAAGCAAGGGAGTATCGTCATCCCAGGCCCCATTTTCCGGAAAGAGCCCCACAACACTACTACCCCCACTCAAATTTGGCATATGCTCATCAACCTTATATGGTCATGAATGCCCAACCTTATACCCATCCTCCACAACAAGCCAACCGAGGCCCAGCTCCACCTCCCAGAAATCAGCCTCCTTACCGCAACCACTATAACCCACAACCCCCGCAGAATAACTTCCGCCCTCAGGAGCCACCCAGAAGGCGGACTTTCACGCCCATCGGTGAGCCATACTCAACTTTGTTCCCAAAGCTGGTCCAGTTGGGTTTCTTGCAACCAATCCCTCAAACAAGGCAAAACCCGACGTCACCTTCTTACAAAGCTGGAGTCAGATGCGCCTATCATTCAGGAGCCGAGGGACATGACACAAATGACTGATGGTCGTTGAAAAGAGTGGTCGAAAATTTGATAGAGCAGGGGAAAATAGTGCTAAGGGACGAGGAGATCCCGAATGTAACTAACAATCCATTACCCGCTCACAATAATGGGCCGCTGATCGGAATGATTTGTGAAGACAAAGAGTTCGACCCTGCTCTGAAAGCCATAATTGCCATTGTCGACACGGGGAAGAGGCCCGAAACGGACCAAAAACCAGAAAAGGGGGAAGAGGCCAAAGCTATAAAGAAAATGCCTGAAAAGAAGGTGGAGAAGAAAGTGGTACCGGTAAAGGATGGAGTTCTTTACATATCACGAGGTCAAGCTGAGAAGACGCAGAACTTCGGAATCAAAAAGACAAAACCTATGTACGTGCCAAAAGGGGCCTATGTGGTCCGGGGGACGATTCAACCACCTCGGCTGAATGAGCCAGTGGTTATCGGACGCGTGCCACAAAAGCCAATGACCAACCCGTCCACAGTGCCGTGGAATTATCAAAAGACTTTGGTAATGTACAAAGGTAAAGAGGTCATGGGAGAACTTCCAGAAAATACTTTCATTGGAAGGTATTCAAACACCCAAGAACTGAACAATGCTACACAAAGGCGCTTCCCGCCAAAGAAGCCCGTAAGTGTTGAAGAGGCGGAAGTGTTCTTCCAACAAATGAAAATGCTGGATTACGAAGTAATAGATCAACTGCGCAAGTACCCCGAGCAAGTGTCCATGCTATCATTATTGATAAGGTCGGCCGAGCATCAAAAGATCTTACTGAAGACCCTGAATGAAGCATATGTGCCAGTTGAGACCTCGGTTGAGCAATTAGAGCGGATGACAGAAAGATTCTTCGCCATCAACCAAATCTCTTTCAGTAAGAACGATCTACCCCCGGAAGGAGCGGCACACAACAAGGCTTTGCATCTAACAGTTAAATGCGAAGACTATTATGTCAAGAGGGTAATGTTGGATGGAGGCTCAGGCGTTGACATTTGCCCGCTCTCCACGCTGCAAAGAATGAAAATTGGGGCCGAAAGAATCCGACCCAACAATGTCTGCGTAAGAGCTTTCGACGGCATCAAGAGAGATACCATGGGAGAAATAGACCTGTTGTTGGTCATAGGACCAGTCGAATTTCAGGTAACCTTCCAGCTACTCGACATGGATACATCCTACAATTTTCTCCTTGGCAGACCTTGGATCCATGCGGCAGGAGCCGTGCCTTCCACTCTTCACAAGATGGTGAAGTTCGAGTACGAAAACCGAGAAATCATGGTCCATGGGGAAGATGAGCATGCTATTTACCGGGACCCATCCATTCCATATCTGGAACCGAGAGAAGGGAGCGAACACACGGTCTATCAAGCTTTTGAGATTGTACGGGCAGAGCAGCACGAAGAGGGAATACCCTGCCCCCAGCCTTTCTTGTCTAACGCCTCGGTTATGGTGGCCAAAGAGATGATCCGGCATGGATTTAGGCCAGGGAAGGGGCTTGGACGAACCCTTCAGGGAATAACAGAACCCATTACCTTGCCAGTCACCAAGAAACCTTTTGGACTAGGTTTCAAGCCTACTCCAGCAGACGAAGAGTGGGCGAAGAAAAGGAAAAATGAGGGTTGGAAGTTACCTCGACCACTGCCAGATTTATATGCAACTTTCATTAGGCCAAGGTACGTTGAAGAAGATGATGAGGTCTTTACAGCTGAGGAAATCAAGGAGATATGTGGGACAATGAGGGAAATGCTCTACGAGGTCCACATGGTTCAACCAGGTGAAGGCACAAGCACTACTGCAATGCTGTACATGGGGCCGAACGCCCAACTTCAAAACTGGGAGGCCACGCCATTCCCGACTAGACGGAAGTCCGGGTAGACCTGTCCTGCCACCTTTCCTGTGTCACAAGTTATCTCCAGGACATAACTTGAACGTTTTCTCCTTTTCAATTGTTGCTTTGAATTCCTAAGTTGTAAACATTGTTGTCTTCCAACTTTCCAAAGAAAATAAAAAAAAATCAATCATCATTGTTTTCCCATTCTTTCTTTTGTTCTGATTTTTATTATTTTTCCTTTTATCTTTCTTTTCAGTCATAATAATGCGGCTTTAAATATGACATGCTTGCGGACTTCACGCCCAGATCACAATGAGTTATTTAACTGCGAATTAATGAACCCAGAACCAGAATATGATGCGGAAGAGGCTTTTAGGGAGATAAACCGAGAGTTGGAATATTTCGAGAATAAACCTAAGCCAAATCTGAATGACACTGAACCGGTAAATTTAGGAACCCCGGAAGAAATCCGGGAGACCAAGATAAGCATTCACACGGACAAGAAAATGCGAGAGGCGATAATTCAACTTCTTTTTGAATTTAAAGACGTGTTTGCTTGGTCATATGATGACATGCCGGGGCTAGGTGTTGATCTAGTGGTTCATAAATTGCCGATTCATCCTGATTGTCCTCCAGTTCAACAAAAGCAACGAAAGTTCAAAACTGAGGTCAGTGACAAGATTAAAGAGGAGATCACCAAACAACTGAAAATGGGAGTGATTCGGGTAGTCCAATATACAACATGGTTGGCGAATGTGGTTCCAGTACCAAAAAAGGACGGGAAAACTCGAGTATGTGTAGATTACCGAGATTTGAACAGAGCAAGTCCTAAAGATAATTTCCCGCTGCCCAACATCCACATCCTCGTTGATAATTGCGCCAAACACGAGATACAGTCTTTTGTAGATTGTTATGCTGGGTATCATCAGGTATTGATGGATGAAGAGGACGCCGAGAAAACTGCCTTCACCACGCCTTGGGGCACCTACTGTTACCGGGTCATGCCATTTGGTTTGAAGAATGCTGGGGCTACTTACATGAGGGCCATGACTGCCATTTTCCATGACATGATGCATCAGGAAATAGAGGTGTACGTGGATGACGTGATAGTCAAGTCCAGGACGCAGGATAATCACATCCAAGACTTGAGGAAATTCTTCGAGAGGCTAAGGAAGTATGACTTGAAGCTAAACCCAGCCAAATGTGCTTTCGGAGTTCCGTCGGGCAAACTTTTGGGCTTCATCGTAAGCAGGAGAGGTATCGAGCTAGATCCAACTAAGATAAAATCCATCAGAGATCTGCCTCCCCCAAGAACAAAGAAAGACGTGATGAGTCTTTTGGGCAGGTTGAACTACATCAGTCGGTTTATTGCCCAGCTGACAAGCACGTGTGAGCCCATATTCAAGCTGTTAAGGAAAGATGCGGCGATTAAATGGACAACCTGAGTGTCAAGAAGCCTTTGATAAAGTCAAAGAATACCTTTCGAATCCCCCGGTCTTGGTCCCTCCAGAATCGGGAAGGCCACTTTTCTTGTATCTAACAGTCTTGGAGAACTCTTTCGGCTGTGTCCTCGGGCAACACAACGTAACCGGAAAGAAGGAGCAAGCAATCTACTACTTGAGCAAGAAATTCACCGGCTACGAGGCCAAATACACACTGTTGGAAAGGACATGTTGCGCTCTCACATGGGTTGCTCAAAAGTTGAGACATTATCTCCAAGCCCACACTACGCTCCTCATAAGCAGGTTGGATCCTTTGAAGTATATATTTCAGAAACCAATGCCTACTGGGAGACTGGCTAAATGGCAAATCTTGCTTACGGAATTCGACATAGTCTATGTCACTCGCACGGCAATGAAAGCCCAGGCGTTAGCAGATCATTTGGCCGAAAATCCGGTCGATGAGGAATACCAGCCATTGGATACCTACTTTCCAGATGAAGAAGTAAACACCGCAGAAGTGGTCTCGGAGGAAGCTCATGTTTGGAAGATGTTCTTTGATGGAGCCGTGAACGCCAAGGGTGTAGGGATTGGGGCAATTTTGATCTCACCTTCTGGTCAGCATTATCCCGCCACAGCTAGACTTCGTTTCTTTTGCACAAATAATACAGCTGAGTATGAAGCCTGCATCATGGGCATGCATATGGCAATCGATCAGGATGTCGAAGACTTACTGATTATGGGAGATTCTGACTTGATTATCCGGCAAGCTCAAGGCGAATGGGAAACTCGGGATGTCAAACTTATCCCTTACCGACAGCATGTGGAGGACCTCAGCAAGCGCTTTACCTCAATAGAGTTCAGGTATATCCCGAGGTGTCACAATGAACTGGCAGATGCACTTGCTACTTTGGCTTCAATGCTACCCTACCCGGGCAATGCCCACGTCGATCCTTTGGAAATTCAAATCAAAGAAAGACACGGTTACTGCAATATAATCGAGGCGGGATCAAATACGCAGCCTTGGTACTATGACATCAAGAGGTTCCTGAAGACACAAGAATACCCCGAGCACGCTACTGGAGATCAAAAGAGGACCATTAGGCGACACGCAAGTGGTTTCTTTCTGAGCGGTGAATTGTTGTATAAGAGGACCCCGGACCTCAATCTTCTAAGATGTGTCGATATCGAGGAGGCAAGAAAGATCATGCACGAAGTACACGCAGGTGTGTGCGGACCTCACATGAACGGTTATGTCTTAGCAAAGAAAATCCTTCGAGCAGGTTATTACTGGATGACCATGGAAAAGGATTGCTTTAGCTTCGTTCGGAAGTGTCATCAGTGTCAGGTGCACGGTGATTTGATTCATGCACCTCCCACGGAGCTGCATCCCATGTCTGCACCTTGGCCATTTGTCGCCTGGGGCATGGACGTCATTGGACCAATCGAACCAAAGGCTTCGAATGGACACAGGTTTATACTGGTTGCCATCGATTACTTCACAAAATGGGTAGAAGCTGTCACTCTCAAGTCGGTCACTAAAAAAGCTGTAGTGGATTTTGTACACTCAAATCTTATCTGCCGTTTCGGTATTCCTGCGACTATCATTACAGATAATGCAGCAAACTTGAACAGTCACTTGATGGGAGATGTATGCGAGCAGTTCAAGATAACGCATAGGAATTCTACTCCTTATCGGCCGAAAGCCAATGGCGCTGTGGAAGCGGCAAACAAAAACATCAAGAAGATTTTGAGGAAAACGATCCAAAGTTCCCGATAGTGGCATGAGCAGTTACCATTTGCATTGTTGGGGTATCGCACTACGGTACACACATCAGTAGGAGCGACTCCTTATCTTTTGGTTTATGGGACCGAGGCTGTAATACCAGCAGAGGTAGAAATTCCTTCGCTTCGAATCATTGTCGAAGCAGAAATCGAAGACAGCGAGTGGGTCAAGACTCGGTTAGAGCAATTGACTTTGATTGATGAAAAGTGAATGGCCGCGGTTTGTCACGGACAGTTGTACCAACGAAGGATGGCCCGTGCTTACAACAAAAAAGTCCGACCCAGGAATTTCGAAGTAGGTCAGCTGGTACTGAGGCGTATTCTGCCGCATCATGAGGAAGCAAAAGGGAAGTTTGCTCCAAATTGGAAAGGCCCATACATCATAAGGAAGATATTGCCGAGAGGAGCATTGTATTTAGGTGATATCGAAGGAAATGACCCCGACACAGCAGTAAATGCGGATGCAGTCAAGAGATACTACGTCTGAATTATACTCCAGTAGTCTTGACGCATTCGAAATGACGAAGGTTTTATTCCCCACTACTCCCCAAACACTACCCAATTCTCTCTACAAACCTTTGAGCCGCTTACACAAAAAAAAAACAACAAAAAAAAAAAAAAAAAAACATTGATTGAGGCCTGAACTACGTTTGACTTGATTCCGAAAGGATACGTAGGCAGCCTCTCCCTGAGGTTCAGTCACACCAACAATAAAATCCCATTCACCCTGAAATTGAAACCGGGGCACGTCGAGCAGTTGAGAAGTTAGTATTATCTACCTCTCTTTACCAAGCACAAGCCTTCAAATCAATTACCGAAGATGGTGGGGAACCAATAAGCGTCACAAATGGAGACCGGCACTGAGAAAGATAAAATGAGAGAGTCTCGTCGGTGAAACCTTCAGGCACCACGAGGAGACGGGAGTAGAGAAACCAAAATGAGAGAGCTTGTTTAGTAAAAACTCACAAAGAGTGCTATCAAGTGATGACAGGAAGAGAAATGAGAGAGGTCAGCCGGCGAAAACCCGCAAAGGGCGCTGTTGGCCGAAAAGAATGACTCCACCCCAAAGAGGTCTCGGCAAGGTTCCACCAGTTTGGAATCACAAATCCGTTCTGGTTCAGGGAAACGCAAGTTCATGGAAGGTCAGGCGTCCAGTCTAAAGATCATGTCATGTCATCTAAAGCCAGCATTATCTTCCTCAGATAAGTCTTTCTCGTCCCGAAGGGGGCACTCCTTTCTGAAATCTGTTTTATCTTTTCTTTGTTTTTCGAATCTCTTTTTGTTTAAGCCCAAGTTCTAGATGTACCGGAAAGGACAGGTGGCAGGTTTGGTTGCACGGAATTCCGTTTCATGAAGGAAAACGCCTCGTTTCGTTGGTACGTTTGTCCAAGCCTGATGAATCATGATGTTTGATGGCGTTCAAAGTAAAGAGGAAAAAGAGAAATTTCCCCCAGCAAGTCCGCCTTCGGACGAATCCCCACAGAGTCTCCTCCTGTACGATCCCCCGCAGAATCTCCCTAATACACACACAAAAAAAAAAATCCCCGTTGGAATTTCCCCAGCACATTCCTCAGCGAGTCCCTTTGTAAATATTCCCCAACAAGCTTACCCCAACAAACCCTGGAAAACTCGCTTTGAAACAAATACCCAGAATGCCCCATTGTACAAAATCCACACAAAGAATCCACTTTGTAAATATTCCCCCACAGAGCTTCCTTTTGTACAAATTCCCACAGAACACCTCCAATAAAATCCCCGTTGAGAACCTCCAATCAAAACGGGACAAAAAGAGAGAGAAAAGAAAAAGAGCCTTACGAGGCAAATCATCACAGAATCTGGAAATGCAAGCCTGAGCAGTCTAAAGGGTTCCGACATATGAATCAAATCAATAGCGGGACTTCGCAATAGAAATGAAGACGCAACAAGGCAACCGGGAACGATCGAGGTCACCAAACCGACCGTCATTTTCCAAACTAACAAATGTTCTTTGTCTGAAAAGTTCAAACAGGCTTAATCCAAGACAACCGTGCAAGAAGCAGGTGTCGCCCAAAGAAGAAGGTGCATGAGTACAAGAAACATTTTGGCAATAAGGAATTCACTCGAAAGGTAAGTTTCCACGAAACTCCCTTTATTCTTTTACTAAAGTAAGAAAATTCAATAAAAAAGAAGTCAGCGGTTGTTCTCGAATTTTGTCCCCAGCCATCAGCATTAGGGTTTTAAACCCTAAACTGAATTTTTCCTTTAGTCAGCATTAGGGTTTTAAACCCTAAACTGAACTTTTTCCCATTCAGCCAGCATTAGGGTTTTAAAACCCTAAACTGAGCTTTTCCATGCAATCAGCATTAGGGTTTTAAACCCTAAACTGAATTTTTCCTTTAGTCAGCATTAGGGTTTTAAACCCTAAACTGAACTTTTTCCCATTCAGCTAGCATTAGGGTTTTAAACCCTAAACTGAGCTTTTCCATGCAATCAGCATTAGGGTTTTAAACCCTAAACTAAATTTTTCCTTTAGTCAGCATTAGGGTTTTAAACCCTAAACTGAACTTTTTCCATTCAGCCAGCATTAGGGTTTTAAACCCTAAACTGAGCTTTTCCATGCAATCAGCATTAGGGTTTTAAACCCTAAACTGAATTTTTCCTTTAGTCAGCATTAGGGTTTTAAACCCTAAACTGAACTTTTTTCCATTCAGCCAGCATTAGGGTTTTAAACCCTAAACTGAGCTTTTCCATGCAATCAGCATTAGGGTTTTAAACCCTAAACTGAATTTTTCCTTTAGTCAGCATTAGGGTTTTAAACCCTAAACTGAACTTTTTCCATTCAGCCAGCATTAGGGTTTTAAACCCTAAACTGAGCTTTTCCATGCAATCAGCATTAGGGTTTTAAACCCTAAACTGAATTTTTCCTTTAGTCAGCATTAGGGTTTTAAACCCTAAACTGAACTTTTTTCCATTCAGCCAACATTAGGGTTTTAAAACCCTAAACTGAGCTTTTCCATGCAATCAACATTAGGGTTTTAAACCCTAAACTGAATTTTTCCTTTAGTCGGCATTAGGGTTTTAAACCCTAAACTGAACTTTTTCCCATTCAGCCAGCATTAGGGTTTTAAACCCTAAACTGAGCTTTTCCATGCAATCAGCATTAGGGTTTTAAACCCTAAACTGAATTTTTCCTTTAGTCAGCATTAGGGTTTTAAACCCTAAACTGAACTTTTTCCCATTCAGCCAGCATTAGGGTTTTAAACCCTAAACTGAGCTTTTCCATGCAATCAGCATTAGGGTTTTAAACCCTAAACTGAATTTTTCCTTTAGTCAGCATTAGGGTTTTAAACCCTAAACTGAACTTTTTTCCATTCAGCCAGCATTAGGGTTTTAAACCCTAAACTGAGCTTTTCCATGCAATCAGCATTAGGGTTTTAAACCCTAAACTGAATTTTTCCTTTAGTCGGCATTAGGGTTTTAAACCCTAAACTGAACTTTTTCCCATTCAGCCAGCATTAGGGTTTTAAACCCTAAGCTGAGCTTTTCCATGCAATCAGCATTAGAGTTTTAAACCCTAAACTGAATTTTCCCTTTAGTCAGCATTAGGGCTTTAAACCCTAAACTGAACTTTTTCCATTCAGCCAGCATTAGGGTTTTTAAACCCTAAACTGAGCTTTTCCATGCAATCAGCATTAGGGTTTTAAACCCTAAACTGAATTTTCCCTTTGGTCAGTAATTAGAGTTTCGACTCTAAACTGAACCTTTCCCCAACTAATCGGTATTAGGGCTCCAACCTTGAACTGAACATTTTTATCTTCCTTCATCAATTTTATGAACTTCCTGGCGAATAATTCACGAAATTTTCCTAGTGAAACTGGGGCAGAAAATTTCGTTCGTTTGTTTGTTTTCTCCCGCAGGTCTGACCTCGAGCCACACGATTCGAAATGACCCACGAGATGAGTCCCAGCTCGGAATCAAAGAAGAAAAAGAAAAAAAAAAGAAGATGTCCCGAGATATCAGAGTAAATGGAAGGCAGATTGACTCTAACATTTGATTAAGGTCTTGAACCCTGCCGATCGCGTCTCACTCAGCATCCCAGAGATTAAACAAGTCGCAGCAACTCGCAAGCATCAAGATTCAGATCGGAGTCTACAAGCAGAATCAGCTAAGACCCAAGATCAAGTCACAAAAGAATTATAGATAGGAATCTTGTAACTAGCAGTTGACATGCATATAAGTAGTTAGTTCAGTTTCCAATTTTCCTTTGGTTGTAATAAGGCGGTCAGTGACGCAGTAGTGACAACCGCAACAGCAGTAACAACAAGCATTGCAATCCCATGGTAGTCCCAGCTACCAAAACTTCTCGAACTACATTGACCTGATTCCTGTTTAGCCCAGGATATGTAGGAAATCTTTGAAGCAAGATTCAGTCAGATCTTTCAAAAAAAACATGCTTCATACGGAGTAGTCCATAGGCAAAAATCGCTCATACACGCTCACTTTATCTTTGCACGAAAACTCTTCGTGTTTCCGAACAAAGAGGGGCAGCTGTGAGCACGTGATTTTTGTTTCGCGCGACAATCGCTCCAAAAGAAATAAAAAATAATAATAATTGGTCCTGCTGTACAATTTTTGGATTTTTACATGGCACTTTGTTAATTATTTACGATTTTTGCCCATTTTTATTTTTATTTAAAACAAAATACAAAAAATGTATGTGTCATGCGTAATCTGAACCGTAACGCGGTTGTTAAATAGAAAATCATAAATAGGCATCTTTGTCCGTGATTTTGTTTTTTGTTCGATTTTACCTGTTTTAAAATATTTTAATGTGTGTGCAATTAATTGTATTAAGTGTTTATTTAATTTTAATTTGATTTACTTAGGTTTTGTTTTTTTTAAAAATAAAGAAAAAATAAAATAATAATAAAAACCCTTCTTTTTTCGGACTTGGGCCAATTTTAAACAAATTGGCCCAAACAAACTCAGCCCAAAACCAGGCTTGCCCGGTCCGTGTCCAGTTGACACCAAAGACGTCCAAACGATGTCGTAATGGTTGAGTCTGATCTGAGCCGTTGATCTCTGAATGATCAACGGCCGAGATCACCTCCTCATAACCCACTAATGACCCCGACCCGTTTCCACTCGGACCGACCCAAACCCTTTAAAAGATGAAACGACACCGTTTCCTTCGAGCTGAAGGATCCTGGCCCTTCATCGTGCCTCATCCGACGGCTGAGATCGACCCACCCATTCCATATATAAGCCTCTTAACATACCCTGCCCCCTATCCAATACCCCAGCCTTCGTCTCCACAGACCCTTCCCCTCAAACCCTAGCCGCCCCCATCTCCCTTCACCAGAAACCCGGCGGCATGAACGCCGGTGACCTTCACCTTAACACCCTAGAATCCCCTTGCCATCCTAAACATGGATCTGTTAACTACTTAACTCGAATACCATCCCACCTGCTCGAATCTTCATTTGAAGATTCGAGTCAAAACTTGATCTACACCGTTTAACCCCAGCTTCACACCAGACACTCCCCAGACCCCCTCGAGACCAAACCATGCTTGGTTTGGTCCGAATCTGATCAGGGAAGCATGAATCCCAGATCTGATTTTTGGAACCTTAGGGTTCCTCATCACTGGTCCATGTCCGTTCGAGCCAAAGAAATTAAGGTCTAATGGACCTTAATCGAAGTGTTTCTCATCTGAGAAATACTTCGATTAAAGTCCGTTCAACCTTAAGAAAGGTCTGTCCGAGTCCGAGTTAAGGTTTTGATTTTTCGAGATTTGAGGTGAGTCTTGCTTTTTCTTTTCTTATTTCTGTTTAGTCCATGTGATTGACTAAAAGTCTGTTCATGTTTGTTTTAATTTGTGTCTTTGAATTTTATCAACTTTTGTTTGTCCACTTTACCTGAACCTCTGCGTTTGTCTGAATCCCTCTCCTATTCTAATAATGCGTATGTATGTGCTGTGCGAATGATTGAGCTTCAAATGTTGACTGATCAATTGGCTCCTCGAGTACCATTTTGTTTAGTCAGTATAATTCAAATCGTGTGTCGATACAGTTAAATGTCTGATTGGTGGTTACGATTGTATGTGTTATAACTAGTATAGTCGAGTCGACATGTGTCGTCAATTAGTTTCAACTGTCTGAACAAAAATAAATCGATTTGCTTCTTTTAAACATTGCCTGAATAAATTAAGAACTAAGTTCAGTTACTTATAGTTGTTAATGTGATTTCAGAAACCTAAGGTTTGGTCTGAAATTGCAATCTGAATTGATGGCATGTGCACTTGTGCACAATGTCACACCTCCTTTTTCCGCACCCGAGAGGGTACAAGGGAGTTTTTCCAATTAAAGGACAATCGAAACGGGATGAGTTTATTTATTTCAGAGTCGCCACTTGGGAGATTTAGGGTGTCCCAAGTCACCAATTTTAATCCCGAATCGAGGAAAAGAATGACTCTATATTACAGTCTGCGTACCAGAAATCCGGATAAGGAATTCTGTTAACCCGGGAGAAGGTGTTAGGCATTCCCGAATTCCGTGGTTCTAGCACGGTCGCTCAACTGTTATATTCGGCTTGATTATCTGATTTTAAATACAATACGAACTTATGTGCAAATTTTATCTTTCAACCGCTTTTATCATTTACCGTGATTTTTATCAACAATTGCAACGTTATAAAATGTATCTCGAACCACGTTACAATCAATGTACCCGTGGTCATCGACACGCTTTGACTCCGTTGAGATTTGGATTTGGGTCACATCAATGTGCACCCGAGTTTAAGGAAATTAAATTATTAAAGGCGCGTCTAAAGCGACTAGCGTATTTATTTTGGGTAGGACCGTGAAATTTTACTAAACGGTCCATCCCGAAGTCTAAACAATTTTTAAAGCAATATTTATTGAGGGCCCCGCAATTTGTATTTTATTTGGCGAGGCTCATCTCGTTCTTTATTTTTAATGAATTTGCAACGTCATGGACATGCATCTCGAACCACGTCACAGTCAATGTACCCGTGATTAGAAAGGCATTTCGAATCCGTCGAGATTTGGATTTGGGTCACATAAATGTGCACCCGAGTTTAAGAAGGTAAAGTTTATTAAAGCGTATCCTAAAGAGACTAACGTGTTGTCATTTCAGGAAGGTTGCGAGATTTGCTAAGCAACCCGTCCTGGAAACTAAATGCTTCAATAATATACATTTAACAAGGGCCCCGCATCTGCGCGTTTTGTTTATTTCATCGAGGCTCATCTCGTTCTTATTTTAAAGGGATATCTTATAGCAACTACGTTTCTTGTCGTGTTTGTCTCTATCAATTGAAAACAGTAGAAAGTCCTAATTAATTACATGTTTGAAGATATTGTAACAACATTCAGAAAGGCTAAAAAAAAATCCGAAACGGGGCTGCATACATAGTCAGCCGATCCAGTAACCACGAGCCCAAATCCAGCCCAAGCATGATTGGCCAGACCCGGGCCACTGCTTGTTCGATGCGAGCCTGCCGGGTCTGTTTTGACCCGGGCTCGACTTCTCGTGGGGTTGAGATTGTAAACCGGGTTCTTTATCTAAAAAAAGGTTTTAGCAGTTATATACGGAACATGTATTGGAAAGGAAAGAAATTAATTTATAGTGTACAATTTTCATGCTTCGCATACATTACTTGTTTATACTACACTATTGCATTAAATCTGAGATACAACCCACTGCCTTGGGCATACTCTTACCACCATCCTATATACACAATCTAACATTCAACTACCATTCATTGACAGTTTACTAGGACTGTAAGCTAACTTTAGTATCCAAAACAAGAAGGTAAACTATTATACATTATATGAGGTCTAACATAATATTCTATGTATATATAGACATCTGCAGATCTTCTCCATTCATGCTCAAACTTTTCAAGTTACATTGGTAATATATTTGTGTACCTGGTATAGAGGACAACAGGAGGGAGAAAATGATCAGCTGAGTGGTATGCAACAAACACAGCAACAACAACCAAACAGTAACAACTCAACAACAAACCAACAGCCACAAATGCTCTCCACAGTCCAACAGACAAATAGCAACAGTTTCCAGAACAACAGAAACCACAGATGGTCGAGGCCCAAACAAACAATCCCAGAAAAAGAGTAATGAACCAGTAGAAAATCCAAGATACCAAATGTGACAGCAACAGAAAACCCAATAACCCCAAAGCTCAGCTAATACCCGATACAGTTCCAGCAATCAGGAAGACTAAGACTCGAACCACAGCCCACAGAAAACTCAGTATAGTAACAATCACAGCAGAAAACACACAGCCTTTCTCTTAATGGAACAGTAATGACCCTAGTTAGAATAACTGGCTTGGCCAGGATAGCCCAACCAATTTAGCTCCTCGTGCAGTTTTGGGCAGTGATTGGTTAAAGTGTTCTGAAAATTTCCCCCTTTTGTTTTCTCTTTTTCTGAAGACTAAAAGTCCAGCCTCGTTTAAGTTATCAAATGGCCTATTTATAGGCCAAATGAACCAGTACAGCTGAGCTGCCTGCCCTGCCAATTGGCAGAATGCCCATACCCTTTAAGCCCATGCCTAAGCATCTTTGGTGCCAGCCCCTTTGCTCCCCACGCCTGGTCTTTGTTTAATCAAGAGTTATGGGCTCGTTTTATTTATTCATTTTAAACCCATACTCTTGTGTCTTGTCCCCCCATTAGCATTAGTTTAATCCTAATTTCGTACCCCATTTTCCAGCTCACTTAAACTAATTACTTCTGTTCTTTTTGACACCCCAGAATACCCCTGTTAAACCCTGGTTATCACTGTCTTGACCTTTTTGCAGCATCAGGGCATTTTTGAACTGATGAGAGTTCAAATTCAGGACTGCCTAGACTGAACCCTTTTAGTCATTTTTATAATGCCAACAAACCATTTCAAACATTACTGGGACATTCAGTCAGTGTCCGAGTTCAATTAGTTACGTGAAAATACTAGCTCATTCGATTCATTAGTTATAGCAAACTAATCGACGACATTTATCGAGTCGACTATACTAATTATAACAGGTAATAATCAGTCGCTCACATAAACAATACATTTAGGGATCTAAAGGGCATCAGACAATTTTTGTTCAATTACTGGGGCCTATATGAGTTATCATGTTTATCACAGAGTACATTCAGAATCATACACAGAACACAATCGACCAAATAAAAGGTCTTTACAGAGATGAAAGAAATCCGAATGAAAGAAAAAGAAAAAAAAATAACAAAAAATAACTAACAAACACAATGAAGCATGCTGACCACTTAATCAAAACTAAACACAAAAGAAAGGAAAACTTACCGAAAATGTTTAAATCAAAACAGACCCAAATCTGATTCATCTTCGAACTTTTGAGGCCGAACAAACTTTAATCAGGGTGTTCTCACATGAGAACACCTTGATTAAGGTCTATTAGACCTCAAACCCATGTCCAAACCGGCCGGATTCCCCAGGTGCATGTGTTCTAAAGTCTGGATTTCCAGATCTGATTTTTAGGGAGTTGTGGGTAGATTCGGACCAAACCAAGCTTGGTTTGGTCACGAGGAAAGTCAGGGGAGTGTCTGGTATGAAGATGGGATGGTTTGGCATAGATCCGGGTTCGACTCAAATCTTCAAATGAAGATTCGAGACGAACGGAAGTGATTCGAGGCTCGTGGTTAGTGGATTTGTGTTCAGGACAGTGAGGTGGTCCTAGGGTGTTCAGGAGGTGGCCACCGGCGTCCATGCCGCCGGTTTTAATGGCGAGGGATACTGGGGCGGCATGCTAGGGTTCGAGGATGAGAAGGGGCTGTGTTTAGGACGAGGGTGTACAGTGGGGAAGGTGGGGTTTGGTTTGGGGGGCGTGGGGTGTAATGGAGAACTTATATATGTATTGAGGATTTAGATCCTGGCCGTTGGATCAAGTGAGATCTATGGCCAGGATCCATCCACTTAGGAAAGACGGTGTCGTTTGGGCGTGATGGTGGGTGAGACCGGGTAAAGGGCATGGATCGGGCCATGTTGACGGGTTTAGAGGAGGGCCTGGATCCGTTGGATCAATGGGGTTGGACGGCTTAGATCATCTTGCCTGAAACGACGTCGTTGAGGCGAGTTGAACAGCCTGATCTGGACCGTTCGTTTGAATCAGATCAACGGCTTTGGTAGGGATGCCGATACGGCGTCGTTTGAGTCCGTGTTTGGGCAGGCTTGTTTTGGACTGGATCAGAGTGCTGGTTTGGGCCTGTTTTATTTCATTTCTTTTGGGCCCAAACCGGTTTTCCCTCACTCTTTTACTTTTCTTTTTTTTCTCTTTTTTTTTCTTTTTTTTTCTTTTAATAATAATAAAAATAGTGAAATTAAAATCAACAACACTGTGACATTTCCACATAATTATCACAAAATAGTTAAGTAAGTTAAATCACAACCTAGAACGAACGACGCACATATATTCATATTTTTGAATTTTCTTTTAACGACACATATACTTTATATATATATATATATTTTTTTTTTATTTTTATTTTCGTTTGATAATGACTAGATGCAAAATGGACAGACCCACAAACACATGTCACGGACAGATCGAAAAATTGTACAACGAAACCATTTGTCACTATTTTTATTTTCTTTTGGAGCGATTGTCCGTAAAGCAAAAATCACGTGCTTACAGCTGCCCCTCTTTGCCCGAAGACACGAAGGGTTTTCGCGCAAAGATAAAGCGAGCGATTTTTGCCCGTCCGAATACTCCGTGTGAAGCATTTTTTGAAAAAGATTTGACCGAACCTTTGCTTCAGAGGTTTCCTACATATCCTGGGCTGAACAGGAATCAGGTCAATGTAGTTCGGGAAATTTGGTAGCTGGGACTACCGTGTGACTGTAGTGCTTGTTGTTGTTGTTGTGCGCTGTTGTATGCTGATGTAGGATGCTACTGCTCAACCGATCTCCCTATTACATTGCTCAAAGGAAAACAAGAAGCTAAGCTAAACTGAGGATCCTGAAATCTCATCCATCTTCAACTTGTTCTTGTTGCCTTGCTTTCTTGTCGGCTACCACTTTCCTCCGATGCCTTTATCTTGTGACTTTGGGAGATGATGCTGGTCCTTTGCTGACGTTTGAATGCCAGTTTCATCACTTTGCTTGATCCGCTGGGGACACGACTTTCTTCTTTAAATTTTCCAATGGTTTCTTCAGTGGTATGTTTCTTCATCAGCATCGTCATACTGGGCATGCTACAACGCTCCCAAACTGCTTCTTTTGAGACGCGTTCCTTTTCCTTTTGAATTGTGCGCTTGCCTCTGCAGTTGTCTGCTTCTTGGTGCTGGGGATTTCATTGTTTCCCGTTTGGGGATCTCTGTTGTACCCTTCCGTCTTCAGGTGGGGCGACTGATTCCAAAATCTAGAGCTGAATGTATTCCCGCATTATACTGGTGGGCGACCTAGAACTTAAATGTATTCCCGCATTATACTGGTGGGCGACCTAGAACTTAAAAGTATTCCCGCATTATACTGGTGGGCGACCTAGAACTTAAATGCATTCCCGCATTATACTGGTGGGCGACCTAGAACTTAAAAGTATTCCCGCATTATACTGGTGGGCGACCTAGAACTTAAATGTATTCCCGCATTATACTGGTGGGCGACCTAGAACTTAAATGCATTCCCGCATTATACTGGTGGGCGACCTAGAACTTAAAAGTATTCCCGCATTGTACTGGTGGGCGACCTAGAACTTAAAAGTATTCCCGCATTATACTGGTGGGCGACCTAGAACTTAAAATGTATTCCCGCATTGTACTGGTGGGCGACCTAGAACTTAAAAGTATTCCCGCATTATACTGGTGGGCGACCTAGAACTTAAAAGTATTCCCGCATTATACTGGTGGGCGACCTAGAACTTAAAAGTATTCCCGCATTATACTGGTGGGCGACCTAGAACTTAAAATGTATTCCCGCATTGTACTGGTGGGCGACCTAGAACTTAAAAGTATTCCCGCATTATACTGGTGGGCGACCTAGAACTTAAATGTATTCCCGCATTATACTGGTGGGCGACCTAGAACTTAAAATGTATTCCCGCATTGTACTGGTGGGCGACCTAGAACTTAAAAGTATTCCCGCATTATACTGGTGGGCGACCTAGAACTTAAATGTATTCCCGCATTATACTGGTGGGCGACCTAGAACTTAAAATGTATTCCCGCATTGTACTGGTGGGCGACCTAGAACTTAAATGTATTCCCGCATTATACTGGTGGGCGACCTAGAACTTAAATGCATTCCCGCATTATACTGGTGGGCGACCTAGAACTTAAATGTATTCCCGCATTATACTGGTGGGCGACCTAGAACTTAAATGCATTCCCGCATTATACTGGTGGGCGACCTAGAACTTAAATGTATTCCCGCATTATACTGGTGGGCGACCTAGAACTTAAATGCATTCCTGCATTATACTGGTGGGCGACCTAGAACTTAAAATGTATTCCCGCATTATACTGGTGGGCGACCTAGAACTTAAAAGTATTCCCGCATTATACTGGTGGGCGACCTAGAACTTAAAAGTATTCCCGCATTGTACTGGTGGGCGACCTAGAACTTAAAATGTATTCCCGCATTGTACTGGTGGGCGACCTAGAACTTAAAAGTATTCCCGCATTATACTGGTGGGCGACCTAGAACTTAAATGTATTCCCGCATTATACTGGTGGGCGACCTAGAACTTAAAATGTATTCCCGCATTGTACTGGTGGGCGACCTAGAACTTAAAATGTATTCCCGCATTGTACTGGTGGGCGACCTAGAACTTAAAAGTATTCCCGCATTATACTGGTGGGCGACCTAGAACTTAAATGTATTCCCGCATTGTACTGGTGGGCGACCTAGAACTTAAAATGTATTCCCGCATTGTACTGGTGGGCGACCTAGAACTTAAAAGTATTCCCGCATTATACTGGTGGGCGACCTAGAACTTAAATGCATTCCCGCATTATACTGGTGGGCGACCTAGAACTTAAAAGTATTAAAATTGCTTCCCCGTTCTTCCGAGAAAATTTTCGACAATCGGCAGAAAATTTTCTGCCCCGGTTTTGGTGACTTCCTTGGCGTTGCATCTCGCTGTCCTCATCAATCCTTTGCTTTCCTGCAGCAGACAGAAGGATTTAATTAGTTTTTATCGTGGTGGTAGAGGGTGCCTTTCTGGCGGATGGTCTTCCTTTCTTCCCCTTTTCTTGCTCTTTGTCCCCATAATTGGTTGGCGGGCAAAGTTGCCTGTTGGGGGTCTCTAGCCTGCTGGGGATTGGTTTTCAATTTATCCCCTTCTCTGCTTCCTCTTTAAACACATGATGTGGGAGTCTGCTTCTAACTCCCGAAACCACTCCCTTTTGGAGCATACTTCTTCCAACATTTCCGAGCACAATCCCTGCATTGCCTGGGGCCGGCCTTTAAGACTGTTTGTATTATCCTGCATTGGATGAATTCCCCTTCGGTTTCTGGTAGTAAGCTTTGAAAAATCCTTTAAAGACACATTTTAGGAAAAGAAATAAAGATATGGAAAGGAGAAAATCTTTCTGAACCAATATTTTGTGGGAGGAGACAATCAAAAGAACTTATCTGGAGGACACAACTGGTCCCCGTGATCATGGCGTGCACCATAGATTCCGACCCAGTCTATTTGTATCAATTGATTTGCCCGATGGTTTGACTTGCTGGGGATGATAAAGGAGTGTTCACTTCGTTTCTAATGTGGTAGCTTCGCTGATCTGTCTCGTCGCCTCATAGTGCCCTTCGAGGGGTTTTCACTAATGAGACTCTCTCTTTTCTCTCATCTCCCGGCGCCTTATGGTGCCTGTGAAGGTTTTCACCAATAAGACTCTCTCATTTTATATCCCTCATCTTACATCGCCTCTCGGTGCCTGCGAAGGTTTTCACCGATGAGACTCTCTCATTTTATTTCTTTCGAGGAATCGGGGTGTTGTAGATACGACCCTCTTTTCTGGAGATTCCTTTGACTATCAATTCGTTCCCAATCTTACGATCCTCTTCTTTGCTGGGGCTTGGTGTATTATTCTCGGTCTTATTCGCCTGACTCGACATCTCTTGAACATTGATCGGGAGGTCTTTTGGACGTTGATGTTGGTTTTGGTGTGGGGTTAAAGAAAGGCTATAAAATTGAAGATAATTTGATGGGTGATGTGCTACAACTTTTGGAATCAAACCTTTGTTGGAACTTAAAAACATAACCTCTGCCCCAGTTTTCTTGCTTGGGGAATTTATTATTTATACTTATGTTGCGCTATGTGCGTTACGCACGCTGTGCCTATTACGCACACTATGTACATTATGCATCGTATATCCACTATGATGCATACTATGACCGAGTCGTGAGGCGCCTACGTATCCTCTTTGAGGAATCAGGTCAAACGTAGTTCCCCCGGTTTTGTATTTCTTTATGATTTCATCTTCTTCTTTTTTTTCTTTTCTTTTTCTTTTCTTTTCTTTTCTTTTTTTTTCGTATCTTTCCCATTAGTGATTCCAAAAGAGGGGTATTGAAAGAATTTGCTTAAGGCTCAAAGGGGGAAGCAAGGGTTAAACAGTGTTTGGGTAGAAGAAAGAATTGCCTCCGTCATCTCATTATCCAATAAATGCCAAATACAAACAAACAAACCGAATAATTGCCGTAATTAAAGAAATTACGCATAATATCTCTTGACTGCATCTGAATTGATAGCCATGTCGACACATCTACCCTCGACATCTGTCAAACACAAAGCACCGTTGGACAATACTCTGGTCACGATATAAGGCCCTTGCCAATTTGGGGCGAATTTGCCTTTCGCCTCGACCTGATGTGGGAGGATCTTCTTCAATACCTGCTGCCCTACTTCAAACTTCCTGGGGCGCACCTTTTTATTATACGCTCTAGCCATTCTCTTCTGGTACAGCTGACCAT